>NC_057804.1:592056225-592065919 GCF_018294505.1 Triticum aestivum | reverse complement strand
ACTGTGGCATTTGTTTTAAAGCCCTTTATGTGATGTCACTGAGACGTCCGACTGTGACATTTCTTTTAAAGCCCTTTATGTGATGTCACTCAGACATCCGACTGTGGCATTTCTTTTAAAGCCCTTTATGTGATGTCGCTCGGACGTCCGACTGTGGCATTTCTTTTAAAGCCCTTTATGTGATGTCGCCCAGACGTCCGACTGTGGCATTTCTTTTTAAAGCCCTCTATGTGGTGTCGCTAAGACGCCCGACTGCGGCATGCATTTTATTTATTTACCTTTCGAGGCGTCGCTCCAGACACCCGATCGGTTTTCAATTATTAAATGTTGATACATCAAGTTCTGCAATAATTCCGTTGTATTTGAGCATCATACTTTGTTCATGACGCATTCATGCATTCATTGATTATATCTTTTGTCCGAACTGTCTTGCGAGTACTTTCAAGTACTCACCTGGCTTGTTGATTTGGCCAGATGACGATGAAGGCGATCTCTTGGATGAAGAGTATGATAGCGAGTCCGACGCCTAGAGGAGTCCCAGTCAGTCCCGTGCGATCCTGTCTTGTTCATTGTATTATCTGCTTCCACAATCCCGAATAAATTCATCGAGCCTCACCTCGACGCTCGATGTACTGCCAGTAGAAGTCAAGTTATCCACCACCACTTTTCCCTCGAACTAGTAGCATGCCACCCCACCCCTGTGTCATAACCACCCATATGTAGTATATTGGCGAGTCTGTAAGAAATTGTTGAGCACCCTCAGCTCAACCCTGTAATATATTTGATGCTACTAGTTCTCTGTTTATCAAGCTTTATCTACCAGAAAGGATGACTTTTCCTATACTGGGATTTAAAGATTGGTTTCTAAATAAATATTTTTATTGAAAAACTGGTCGTGACATACTTGGTAACCAGAGCCAGGCTGACTGTAGGAAGCCACTAGGTGCGATCGCTAATTGGTTATTAGCATGGTAGAGTTATTCATGTTTTTACAATTGTAGTCATTTTCTGACAGTCAGCATAAAATTTATGTTCTGGCCACTCAGAATTTTTGCCTACTTTTGTAGATGGCCGGCAACGACTGCGAGTCTTAGATGTTCGCCAACGTGCCTGAGGGGTTTGTCAAACTCCTCTCCTTCATCGTTGAGGTCGCGATGGGGCCATCCGTGCGCCCAGTCTTCACGCTTTATCCACACAAGATCAACGACAATCTGACTATGCACCAGGCCGCGGTGCAATTCAGGGGAGGCCATGCTGAAGTGCGCCGTCTCCGATTCGTAGGGAGAGCCATGCCTGCTGAAAGGCATGCTATGCAGATGGCTGCCCGCGAGGCGATAGCCCGTCTTCGGGATGTTCTTCCTGCAATGAAGACCCGTCGCTACCGCTACCTTCCATGCCATGTGCCTTACACCTGTCACTACTCCTTCTCTTGCCCCAGAGGAGAGCGAGACGAAGCCTTTGAGATGCTTGTCGAGTACCTCCGAGCCTTGGAGGCAGCATTCGACTGCATGGTGGATGACCTCGTAGCTGCACGCATGGACTCAGTTCATGGCTGTTCTGCTAACAGGAGGGAACTCCTGCACACCGCTCCACCACTGACTTTTGTGTCATCCACAGCCTCTCACTCACCTACCATACTCGCCTCTGCTCGTCGTCTGCCTACCACAGAGGAATTTAACCAGGCTATTGCACCCACTCCCGTCCGCTCTGCGCTACTTGTTGCACCCACTCCCATACGAGCTACCCCACCTATTCCACCCACTCGTATTCGTGTTATTCCGCCTACGGCACCTGCTCCATCAGCTCAGCACAACGTTTCTCGTCTGGAACCTATTAGCGAGGAGGAGGTTGATTCCCCAGCGTCTCTGCGTCTCACCCTCGGCAGACCAAGGGAGATCCTCAACATCTCCGACTAAGTACGCATAGATGCCATGCGATGTATCAACTGGTGTAATATGTTTTTATGTTCTCAGGTTATGAGAAGTAGCCTGTTTGCGCATCATGTAGGGTCTGGAGGAGTGCGCTAGTTTAAATAACATGTCAGGATTATGTACACATATCCTGAGTGATGTAATGTATAATTATGCCCGCGTGTAAGATATGCACTAGTCCTTCTCCGCGCGCAATCGTGTGTTTCAAAAAAAATACCATGGAGTTTAAAAATGTTCCTTGTGTGTGATTTTATTAACTTTTGCGACTCTTCTTCTTGTCTTACGAGTTCACAAAATATATCCCCAGAGTGAAAGATGTCTCGTCCTTGGACGCGCTCCATGCCAACTCAGCCAGAAGAAATTTATGGCACACCGCAGAACCAGAATTTCACTCAGGGTCAGACAAGTCAACAGGACAGTGAAACAGCTTTTACACAAGTTTGTCGTTTGTATGAAGAGAGTCAGCGGCAACACCAGGAAATGATGAACCAATTCATCAACATGGGAGGTAACCATGGTCAGTATCAACCACAATCCAAATTATCTGAGTTACAAAAGACGCGTCCTCCAACATTTTCTCATACTGACAAGCCTCTTGAGGCCGAGGACTGGCTTCGAGACATGGAGAGAAAATTAATTATCGCACAGTGTTCAGACCGTGAAAAAGTACTGTATGCACCACATTATCTCACAGGTGCAGCTGCATCGTGGTGGGAAAACTTCCTGCACATGCACCCCAACGAAAATGAAATCACCTGGGAAAATTTCAAAGAAGGATTTCGTGGGGCACATATTCCTAAGAGCGTCATGAAAATCAAGAAGAAGGAATTTGATGAACTCAAGCAAAGAGCCATGACAGTGTCAGAATACAACAGCCAATTCACACTGCTGTCTCGCTACGCCAATGAACAACGCATGACCGAGAGCAAGAAGATGGAAAATTTCTTGGAAGGCCTGGCACCCGCCCTTAAGTGCCAGCTAGTTGTGCACACCTTTCCAGATTTTAAAACACTGGTGGATAAGGCCATTACCCTGGAAAATGAGCGACGTAGCCTGGAAGATATCCGCAAATGGAAAAGGGACCAGACTAATTTTTCTCGCAATCCCAGAAGCAAGAAGGAATTTCAGAAGGGGGATTCACACAAAACCCTGGCGAATAATTCACGTCCAACCAAGAATTTCCATGCAAGAGACAAAGAGTTCACCAATCGCCCAGGCGTTACCTGTTATGCTTGTGGAGAAGAAGGGCACTATGCCAAGCAGTGTCCCAAGCCAAGGAACTCAAACCCGAAGCTCAATAATGGTGGAAATAATTCAGCACCAAACCGAAGCAATTTCAACCCAACAACAACCACCGGAAAGGTCACTTGAACCACGCGACCAGAGAGGAAGCACAGAACGCCCCAGATATCGTACTCGGTACGTACCCCGTCAACACAATACCTGCCATGGTTTTGTTTGATTCTGGAGCTTCTCACTCATTCGTTTCGAAAAGTTTTGCTTTGCAAAATAATTTTTTGATGCTTCCCTTGGAAAAATCAATGATCGTCAAGTCCCCTGGGATTAAGCAAGTGACCCAGAGTTACTGTCAAGGTGTGGTTATTGAATTTGAAGGATTGAAATTTTACGCCAATCTTATTGTACTGGAAAGCAAAGGACTGGATGTCATCCTAGGAATGGATTGGTTGACCACCAACAAAGGTTTTATTGATTGCTTCAACCGTACCGTGATTCTCACCCACCATCAAGGGAAGAAAATAAAAGTTTCAGCCAAGGAGAGACAAATACCTCGGCAACTTAGATTAAACAAGGTAGACGTTTCTGAGCTGAACAAGGTTCCAGTGGTATGTGAATTTCCAGATGTATTTTCAGAAGAACTATCGGGCATGCCACCAGACCGAGAGATAGAATTCAGCATTGAGCTCGCACCCGGAACCACTCCTATTTACAAGAAACCTTACAGAATGGCACCATACGAATTGGTAGAGTTGAAGAAGCAAATAAAAGAATTATTGGAGAAAGGATACATACGAGCCAGCTCCTCACCTTGGGGTTCTCCAATTTTATTTTCCAAGAAGAAGGATGGAACAATGAGGTTGTGTATTGATTATCGAGCTCTCAACATGGTCACAATCAAGAACAAATACCCAATGCCCCGAATAAATAATTTATTCGATCAGCTCGCACAGGCCAAAGTCTTCTCAAAAATTGATTTGAGATCAGGATACCACCAATTAAAAGTACGAACAGAAGATATTCCCAAGACCGCTTTCACCTCCAGATATGGGCTGTATGAGTTCACAGTAATGCCATTTGGGCTAACCAACGCCCCCGCATATTTTGTTCACCTCATGTACAAAGTGTTTATGAAGTATATGGACAAGTTTGTTGTGGTATTCATCGATGATATTCTGATATATTCCAAAACACCAGAAGAGCACATCGAACATCTCAGGATTGTACTCGGAGAACTCAGGAAACATCAACTGTACGCCAAATTCAGCAAATGTGAATTTTGGCTAAGGCAGGTGGGTTTTCTGGGCCACATGCTAACCCAAGAAGGTATTGCAGTAGATCCAGAAAAAGTCAAGGCCGTACTTGGCTGGAAACCGCCAGCTAACATGACAGACGTACGGAGTTTCTTGGGAATGGCAGGCTATTATCGGAGATTTATTGAAGGATTCTCCACTATAGCAAAGCCCATGACACAATTGCTCAAGAAAGGCAAGAAATTTGAATGGACAGAAGCATGTGAGAAAAGCTTCCAAGAGCTAAAAATAAAATTAACAACGGCACCAGTACTAATTGTGCCAGATATACACAAGAGCTTTGAGGTATATTGTGACGCATCCCGGAAAGGCCTCGGATGCGTATTGATGCAAGAAGGCAAGGTAGTAGCGTATGTCTCCAGACAACTATGCAAGCATGAAGAAAATTATCCCACACATGACTTGGAATTAGCAGAGGTCATCCATGCACTCAAGGATTGGAGACACTTCCTACTTGGGAATCGTTGTGAGATATACACAGACCATAAGAGTCTTAAGTATATTTTCACACAGCCAGAGTTAAATTTACGGCAACGATGCTGGTTAGAGTTGGTGAAGGATTATGATGTTGGAATCCACTATCATCCCGGAAAAGCAAATGTTGTGGCAGATGCACTTAGTCGAAATCCCAGCATGGAAGACGACAATATACCTAAATTGAGGCCAAAATTTCAACAAGAGTTTGCCCGACTCAATCTAATAATGGTTACCGAAGGCAGTGTGTTGAATATAGAAATACAGCCTACCCTAATGGAAAGCATCAAGGAAGCCCAGCACGGACACCCCAGCATTGAGGGCATAAAGAGAAAAGTGAGTTTGGGAAGAGCCTCAGAATTCAACATAGATGAGCAAGGAATATTGTGGCACGGAGAAAGGCTATGCGTACCAAATGTCAAGGACCTCAAACAGCAGATATTAACTGAAAGTCACACCGCTCCGTATTCAATCCATCCTGGAGGAACAAAAATGTACAAAGACCTTCAGGAAAAATTTTGGTGGCACGATATGAAGAGAGATATAGCCACGTTCATTGCATGATGTGACTCTTGTCAACATATCAAGGCCGAGCACCAGAAACCAGCTGGACTGTTACAGCAAAATAAGATACCCGAGTGGAAATGGGACGAGATTGGAATGGACTTTATCGTTGGACTGCCACGGTCACAACACGAAAACGATGCCATTTGGGTCATAACCGACAAATTAACCAAGGTGGCACATTTTATTCCGGTAAAAACAACTTACACCACTCAGAGACTAGCCAGACTTTATCTTGCCCATATCGTCTGCCTACATGGAGTTCCTAAGACTATCATCTCAGATAGAGGCACACAGTTCGTCTCTACGTTCTGGGATCACCTACAACAGGCACTGGGAACCCAACTAGCCTTTAGTATCGCATACCATCCCCAGACTGATGGACAAACGGAACACGTAAACCAAATCTTAGAAGACATGTTAAGAGCCTGTGTCCTCACCTACGGGAACGGTTGGGAAGAAAGTTTGCCATATGCAGAATTCGCATACAACAACAGCTATCAAGCCAGCTTGCAAATGGCACCCTTTGAAGCTCTATATGGGAGAAGATGCCGTACCCCGCTAAATTGGTCAGAGACCGGAGATAGCCATATCTTTGGCCCAGATATGCTCAAGGAGGCCGAGGAGAAAGTTAAGACGATTAGAGAACGACTCAAAATAGCTCAAAGTCGGCAAAAGAGTTATTATGACCGAAAGCATCGGGAAATCAGTTTTGAACCCGGTTGGTATACCTGAGAGTTTCTCTGATGAAGGGTCTGCAACGATTCAAGATTACGGGGAAACTAGCACCAAGATTCATTGGACCATTTCAGATAGTGGCCCGACGAGGCAAGGTAGCCTACCAGCTGGACCTACCCGGAGAGCTGTCCGGTATCCACAACGTGTTTCACATCTCGCAGTTGAGAAAATACATAAGCAACCCAGAGAAGCAAGTTTCACATGAGTATATTGACGTGCAACCAGACCTCACTTACCGGGAGCACCCGATAAAAATATTGGGAGAATCTGAGAGGAGGACCCGACAAAAAGCCATTAAGTTTTTCAGAGTTCAATGGAGATATCACACCGAGAATGAAGCAACTTGGGAGAGCGAGGATTTTCTTCGGACAGAGCACCCACACCTGTTTAAGGATCAGGTGAAATCTCGGGGACGAGATTTTTCCTAAGGGGGTAGGTGCTGTGACACTCCAAAATTTTTGTGATTTTTGTTTTTAGAAAGAACCTTGCTTGGTTTGAAAGAAGGTCATTTAAACCCTTCCTAAAAACCATCTTCTAAGTTTGCTCTCTCAAAAATCCCTTTCTTGGATTTGGTTTCTTTTAAAATGAAAACCCTTCTAATTTAGGACTTTTATTTGGTTTTGGTCCCTTCAAATTTTTTTACCATGCCTCCTATGGTGAAATTTTTCCCAAACCCACTCCTTCCACTTCGGTTCAACCCTAACATTCTGTCCAAACTAATAAAATCCATTTTTGGATTTTATTCCAATTATTTCTCCTCCCAAAATAATTCTGTCCTTTCTTTTGAGCCTAGGTGGATTGCAAAGCAAGTGCTTTAATGCTTTTGATTTTTGACCTTATCTCAACACCCCTGGATAGTCCTTTGTACCCACAACCCAGAACCATCTTGATCCACTATTCTCCTGTTCAAAATTTTCAAATTGCACTCACTGCAAGTTTGGACCAGATTTGCCAAATTTGGTGAAATTCATATCTACACATCTCCAAAACTTCCACAAATATTCAGGCAGCCTCTAGGTGCAATGAGAGGTCCCTCCACCAAAAACCAGCTCAAGGAAAAATCCCTACATGCCTGGATCATTCTGTCGAACACCTTGCATGCACTGTTCTAGTCATATTCAGTTAAATTCAGAATTCAGTGTCGATCTTCGTCAGTGACTTCAGTCATGAGCTCACAGTGCGCTTGGCACGTAGCTCGCAGCCAGGCTTGCTTGTACGGAGCCTCACACGCGCGCTTGGCGCCTTCCTGGCATCGGTGGCGCCCTAGCCCGCCTGCGCCGGCGTGTCTCGCGGCGGCCGTAGCGCCGTAGCGGCCGACAGGAAGCAGAACGGCGGCGCAACACCGTTCGGCGCCGCCCAAGTGTCCTGGTAGCTCCGCGTGGCCACCTCCTTGCCAGCGCATGCATGCAACACCATCGCCGTGGCGTGACACGCGCAGAGCACTCTCTGCCGCCGACGGGCCGTGCGGCCGTTCTGTCGAGGGCAGGCCGTAAACCTCCCTCCCGTGCTGAGCTGGACCCTAAAATGGCACCACTACTTCACCTAGGCGATGCTCAAACCCCTAAGCCGACCGTCCGGCCACAGCGCCGCCATAATCAACTCCCCGGACTTATCCGTTCACGGCAACCGACTCGGGCCGGCTATATATAGCACCCCCGAGCCTGCTCTCGCCCCCGACACGACTCCACCACCTCACTAGACCCCGCCCAGCCACTGGGAGAGCCCCGAGGGGCCCTTCTTCCCCGACTCCGGCCACCCCGCTCCGCCTCAGACTCCACCTCGATTCGCTCCGCTCCCTCCGGCGAAATCCATGACTGCCCGAACCGCCGTCCGCCGGAGCAAGGGCCACCGTCGACACAGTGCTCGCCGGCGACCACCACCACCACCCATAGACGCGGAACGGTGCACTGATCTCGAAGGTAACCCCCGATCGCCTTGCCTCGCCGTGGATCGCCGCTGGCGACCACCGCACCTCTCGGGCGCCGTCGCGCTCTGTTTCTCTGTTTGAACTTTCAAACCCGACAGGTGGAGCCCGCCTGTCAGCCTCACAGCCTTTTCTTTTAAACGAAACGTTATCTGTACTTTTACGCTGAACCCCATGGAAGTTTTCTGTTTCATTACAGATGAGTCATTGGGTTAAATCACTTATAACTTTTTATCAGAAGGGAATTTTTGGGTGATTCTTTTTCTGTTCTCTTTAGATTTTTGTCTAGGTTTTTATCATATTTTTTGAAAAATATTTGGAACACTTTTCTGTACACTCACGGTATTTACATTGCGTACATATTTTTCTTATACCGTAGATAGCGGAGGAGGTGACGGAGTCGCAAACTTCGCACAGTTAGACTCCGACTACTCCAAACCAGGCAAGCATGTTTGAACTCTTGATATGATGAGTGTTGTTGCATGTTTGCATTTTAGTATGGTCATGGCATGTTTATGAACATCACCTTGCATGATATATCTCATGCACACAATCGGAAAGTAAGTTTCGGAAAGCATTATGTTGTTGGATACATATTTGCAAAGCCATGTGTTGGTATGAGGATGGGTAAGATGGCAGTGTTGTGACATGCCAGTCTTATGCCAGATTATTTGACTTTCGTGTCGTCATGACACAATTCATATTCCCATTCATTCCATCCTATATTGTCACATGTTTTCCGAAAGGAATATGGCATAGTAAGTTGCAAATCGTTTTCCTGGTACACACCAAGTGGAGAGGCCGGGATGAGGGTTCCATGGCCCTGGATTAAAGCCCGTCATCCGGTCAGGGGGCATGGGTGTTTCCGGTTGGGACCGAGAGGGGGGCACCCCTTAGAGCGCGCGTATAGAAATTTGATCCCATGCTATTCGAGGTTGTGGACTCCCTGTCTCAAAGTTTTTCTTGGACGTTGGCCAGGGTGATTCCTGGCAACGTGAGGTGAAATGGGTGTGTACTAGTTAAATGTGTTTCTACTGAAATACCGTAAACGGAACTAGTCCTTCGTGACTACGGAAATCCGTTGGCTGTGTTCAGTTCTTCCAAACTCTGCAGAGCCTTAAATCCTTCAATCATCTTATACTTTGTTCAAGTACTATAATTGTCTTATCTTGTCAGGTATTCAGCCTCGGTGACAAAAACTCCGGTTGGATTTTTGTGAAATAATCCCGGTTAAAAGATTATTCTTGTGGATGAACTAATCTTGTTATTTACATTTGTTACCAGGCCCTGTCTGTGATGTCGCTCAGACGTCCGACGGTGGCGTACCTATTACTTTGCTATTGTTAAAGCCCTGTCTGTGATGTCGCTCAGACGTCCGACGGTGGTATTTCTTTTTAAAGCCCTATCTGTGATGTCGCTCAGACGTCCGACGGTGGTAATTCTTTTAAAGCCCTTTATGTGATGTCGCTCAGACGTCCGACTGTGGCATTTCTTTTAAATCCCTTTATGTGATG
>NC_057804.1:591888978-592055997 GCF_018294505.1 Triticum aestivum | reverse complement strand
GTGGCATTTCTTTTAAAGCCCTTTATGTGATGTCGCTCAGACGTCCGACTGTGGCATTTCTTTTAAAGCCCTTTATGTGATGTCGCTCAGACGTCCGACTGTGGCATTTCTTTTAAAGCCCTTTATGTGATGTCGCCCAGACGTCCGACTGTGGCATTTCTTTTTAAAGCCCTCTATGTGGTGTCGCTAAGACGCCCAACTGTGGCATGCATTTTATTTATTTACCTTTCGAGGCGTCGCTCCAGACACCCGATCGGTTTTCAATTATTAAATTTTGATACATCAAGTTCTGCAATAATTTTGTTGTATTTGAGCATCATACTTTGTTCATGACACTCATGCATTCATTGATTATATCTTTTGTCCGAACTGTCTTGCGAGTACTTTCAAGTACTCACCTGGCTTGTTGATTTGGCCAGATGACGATGAAGGCGATCTCTTGGATGAAGAGTATGATAGCGAGTCCGACGCCTAGAGGAGTCCCAGTCAGTCCCATGCGATCCTATCTTGGTCATTGTATTATCCGCTTCCGCAATCCCGAATAAATTCATCGAGCCTCACCTCGACGCTCGATGTACTGCCAGTAGAAGTCAAGTTATCCACCACCACTTTTCCCTCGAACTAGTAGCATGCCACCCCACCCCTGTGTCATAACCACCCGTATGTAGTATATTGGCGAGTCTATAATAAATTGTTGAGCACCCTCAGCTCAACCCTGTAATATATTTGATGCTACTGGTTCTCTGTTTATCAAGCTTTGTCTACCAGAAAGGATGACTTTTCCTATACTGGGATTTAAAGATTGGTTTTCTCAATAAATATTTTTATTGAAAAACCGGTCGTGACATGGGAGCATAGTCATCATTGCCTTCATCAGCCTTGTTGGTGTTGCCATTTTCTTCAGAGTTGAAGATAGACTTGCTGACAAATGCGGTAGCAAGAGCTAGACTTGCCACACCAGACTCAGACTCCTCGGATGCCTCCTCTTCCTTATGATCCTCAGATTCAGCCTCAGAGTCCATTTCCTTGTCAATGAATGCCCGAGCCTTCTTGGAGCTGCTCTTCTTGTGAGATGAAGACTTCAAGGATTTTGATGATGAAGACTTTGAAGATTTCTTCTTCTTCTTGGCATCATCAGAACTGTAATCCTTGTATTTCTTCTTCTTTAATTCCTTGTCCCACTGAGGACAATCTTGAATGTAGTGACCAGGTTTCTTGCATTTGTGGCACAACCTTTTCTTGTAGTCACTAGATGAGGAATCGTTGCTCCTTGAGGATTTTCCAAAGCGACCACGTCTTGAGAACTTCTGAAATTTCTTCACGAGCAGTGCTAGTTCCTGGCTCAGTTCTTCAGGATCACCAAGACTGCTGGTAGAGTCTTCTTCCTCAGACTCAGAGACTGCCTTGGCCTTCAGAGCACATGGTTTGCCATAGCTCGAACCATAGAGATCTCTCTTCTCAGCAAGATGGAACTCATGAGTGTTTAGCCTCTCGAGGATATCAGCGGGATCAAGTGACTTATAGTCAGCACGCTCTTGAATCATCAGTGCCAGAGTGTCAAATGAAGAATCGAGTGATCTCAGCAATTTCTTCACCACCTCATGGTCGGTGATGTCAGTGGCGCCAAGCGCTTGAAGCTCATTTGAGATATCAGTGAGGTGATCGAAGGTTTGCTGAACATTTTCATTGTCGAGTCTTTTGAAGTGGTTGAAGAGATTGTGAAGAACATCAACATGAGAGTCACGTTGAGTTGAGACTCCTTCGTTTACTCTGGAGAGCCTATCCCAGATAAGCTTAGCAGTTTCCAAAGCACTCACTCTACCATACGGCCCTTTACTCAGATGGCCACATATGATATTCTTCGCTTGAGAATCGAGTTGCTTGAATCTCTTCACATCAATAACATTCAGGGAAGGTGTGACTGAGGGAACACCATTTTCCACAACATACTAGAGATCGTTATCAATTGCCTCAAGATGCATTCGCATCTTATTCTTCTAGTAGGGGTAGTCCGTGCCATCGAAGATAGGACACCCAGCAGAGACCTTGATCATACCTGCGATCGACATAACTAGAACTCCAGGTGGTTAAACCAAAATCACACAGAACAAGGGAGTACCTTGCTCTGATACCAATTGAAAGTGCGTTATATCGACTAGAGGGGGGATGAATAGGCGATTTTTATGAATTCTTCACTAAGGAATTTGCTGGTGAGGAAATTCCTAAATGAAGAACTACTTGCAGCGGAATAAGTACTGAGAAAGGAACATAACAGAACACAAGCATAGTCATCATGATGAAATGAAGACAAACATAGAGTACAGAAAGCGTAAACATAGGATAACACAAGGAAGAAGATGGACAGACTGAAGAAATAGAACTGAGGAAATTGAGAAAGTCTTCAGTCAATGTCTTCAAACAGATATGAACAGGCACACAACAACATACATGAGGTAATGAAAGAGTTGAGGAAATAGAACCAGTTAGCTCGATGAAGACAATGATTTGGTAGACCAGTTCCAACTGCTGTCTCAGTTGTACATCTGGTTGGAGCGGCTGAGTATTTAAACTCGAGGACACCCAGTCCCGAACACACAGTTCTCACCGTATTCTCCTTGAGCTAAGGTCACACAGACCTTGCCCAATCACTCGTGGTAAGTCTTTAGGTGACTTCCGAACCTTCACAAACTCAGTCACTCGGCAATCCACAATTCCTCTTGGATGCTCTAGACCTTGACGCCTAACCGTCTGGAAGAAGCACAGTCTTCAAAGGAAACAAGCGTCAGATCCATGCAGGATCAATCTCTTCAGTGATGCTCAATCACTTTGGGTTTGTAGGTGTTGGGTTGGGGTTTTCCTCACTTGATGATTTTCGCTCAAAGTCCTCGGAGGATGGGTTGCTCTCAAATGACAAGTGTCAGTTTCTCTTGGAGCAGCCAACCAACTAGTGGTTGTAGGGGGCGGCTATTTATAGCCAGGGAGCAGCCCGACATGATAAGACATAAATGCCCTTGTCTGATATGATCGTTAGGTGGGTAGATATTTTGGGACAGCTGGCGCAAGCACAGCAACGGTCGGAATATTTGAGGTTCGAATTCCTCAGGGATATCATGTTCCTCACTTCATAGGCAATCCGCACTGGCGAATTCCTAACTCTTCAGTCAGAACAAATTCCTCAGAGACCAGAAGAACTTCGTCTCTGTCAATGAAGAATATGACTGAATTGTGCAAGATTTCCAATGGCTTCACTCGAAGGGATTGGTAGGCGTAGGATTTTGAGTTGAGCATCACATGGAAATTTTTCCTTAGTATTTCCTCGACCCCCTTTAAAAATACGGTGTTTCCTATGACTCAAGAAAGAGAAAATGAAACAGTAAAAACAAGAGTCTTCATGCTTCATGTTCCTCGAATGATTACAAAGTCTTCAAGGTCACACCAATTTCTTCACTTTCAAAGTCTTCAGAAATCCAAAGTCTTCAGTCGAAGAACTTCATTTTTAGGGGCCGACTTTCTCTGTAAATATCAAACTCCTCATAGACTTATAGACCTGTGTACACTCACAAATACATCAGTCCCTTAACCTATAAGTCTTCAATACACCAAAATCACTAAGGGGCAGTAGATGCACTTACGAAGCTATTCTTTCCGATCGATCTATCCAAGAGTTTGTACTAAAATAACACCATATGATACACATCAATCAACTCTACTGTCACCTAGATACTCCAATGTCACCGCGAGTATCCGTGAGTTGATTATACAATATGCATCAAACAATTTCAGATTCATAATACTCAATCAACACAAAGAACCTCAAAGAGTGCCCCAAGATTTCTACCAGAGAAACAAAGATGACAACGTGCATCAACCCCTATGCATAGATTACCCTAATGTCACCTTGGGAATCCGCGCCAAAACGCATATCAAGTGAATCAATATGATACCCCATTGTCACCATGGGTATCCATAGCAAGACATTACATAGTGCTCTGAAATCCATAAAAGTATTCAGTCTGGTAAAACAAAATCTCAAAGGGAAAACTCAATTCATCACGCAAAGATAGAGAGGGGAAAACACCATATGATACAACTATATTAACAAAGCCCGCGATACATCAAGATCGTGCCATCTCAAGAACACGAGAGAGAGAGAGAGAGAGAGAGAGAGAGAGATTAAACACATAGCTACTAGTACAGACTCTCAGCCTCGAGGGTGGACTACTCCCTCATCATCATGGTGGCCACCGAGATGATGAAGATGGACACCGGTGATGATTTCCCCCTCTGGCAGGGTGCCGGAACGGGGTCTAGATTTGTTTTTTGTGGCTATAGAGGATTGCGGCGATGGAACTTCTCACCTATTGACCCCCCCCTAGGGTTTTTGAAATATTTGGGAATTAATAGGGTGAAGAGGCGGTACGGGAGGCCACCAAGGTGGGCACAACCCACCTGGGCGCGCCTGGAGGCCCAAGCGTGCCCTGGTGGGTTGTGCTCCCCTTGAACACTCCCTCTGGTACATCTTTGGCCCACCGAGTGTCTTCTGGTCCAGAAAAATTCTCCAAAAAGTTTCACTGCACTTGGACTCCATTTGGTATTGATTTTCTGCGATGTAAAAAACAAGCAAGAAACAACAACTAACACTAGGCACTATGTCAATAGGTTAGTCCCAAAAAATGATATAAATTTACCATGAAATTATTGTAAAACATCCCAGAATGATCATATAATAGCATGGAACAAACAAAAATTATAGATAAGTTGGAGACGTATCAGCGCCCGACGGACCCGAAGTCCGGGCGGCCCGGCGGCCCCATTGCCGGCTCCTAGACACTAACAAGAAGGCCTCACGCCCATGTAACATTACCATTGTAACCCTGGGGGGCTGCCTATAAGACCCCCCGATGCTCCCCCATGCAAAGGATCGATCCGTCATCAGTAGAACACACACACACACACACACACACACACACACACACGGAGAGGGAACTGCCTATGCACTGGCCAATCTTCCTTCCTCCTCAGAACATCTCAAGGAGCAAGCTTGTATCCACCACATATAAACCACACTCGGCATGACTAGGGGTATTATCTCTCCAGAGAGCCCCGAACCTGGGCACGTCTCATGTCTTGTCTCTCATGCTCGCTCGTCCCAATGAAAGTCTAACTAATCCCTGGGTGGTTTTAGTAATTCATAACAACATATAACTCATTGAACTAATGTCCTTTCAAGTTTAATATTTCAAAAAGTTCAATGAATGGCATGGCATGGACTAGAGATGTGGACTCATCAAAATGCTAAGGACACATATTGGCAAAAGCTCAAGACTCTTCATTTATATTTCAGTGACCGAAGATCACATTGAGTCCATAGGAAAGCCAATACTATTAAAAGGGGATGAGGTGTTTCTTAATGGTCTACTTGCTCAAGTGCTTAGTGATATTGTTCCAAAACCCAAATTCAAACTCGGCCCCACCGAAATCTTCTATCCGGCGCCACCGAGTTCATTTGACATAGCCACTGCCAGAAACCCTAACACCTTGGTCACATTGATACGGATCTCGGTCTCACCAAGATGGCCCTGCAATCTCTCTGTTTCCCTTTGTAACATTTTGGCCCCACCGAAATGAGCGATCGGCCACACCGAATTTTCTTGACCAATTCTCTGTTTGCTCTTTGCTAAAATCGATCTCACTGAGTTCACGCAATCAGCTTCACCGAGATGAGGTTTTGCCCTAGCCCTAGCACATCAGTCCCACCGAGTTGTTCCAGTCAGTCCCACCAAGATTCCTAACGTTCACATTTTGAACTGAATCGGTCTCAACGAGCTCTTCTATTCGGTCCGACCGAGTTGGGTCAAATGTGTGTAACGGTTGGATTTTGTATGGAGGCTATATATACCCCTCCACCCCCTTCTCCATTTGTGAGAGAGCCATAAGAACGTGCCTACACTTCCAACATACATTTTATGAGAGAGAACCACCTAATCATGTGTTGGGACCAAGATATACCAATCCTACCACAATAATCTTGATCTCTAGCCATCCCCAAGTTGCTTTCCTCTCAAATCATCTTCCCACCATATCCAAATCTATGAGAGAGAGTTGAGTGTTGGGGTCATTTGAAGCACAAGAGCAAGGAGTTCATCATCAACACACCGTCTATTACCTTTTGGAGAGTGGTGTCTCCTAGATTGGTTAGGTGTCGCTTGGGAGCCTCCGAAAAGATAGTGGAGTTCAACCAAGAAGTTTGTAACGGCAAGGAGATCGCCTAGTTTGTGAAGATCTACCCAAGTGAGGCAAGTCCTTCGTGGGCGATGGCCATGGTACGATAGACAAGGTTGCTTCTTCGTGGACACTTCGTGGGTGGAGCCCTCCGTGGACTCGTGCAGCCGTTACCCTTCGTGGGTTGAAGTCTCCATCAACGTGGATGTACGATAGCACCACCTATCGGAACCACACCAATCATCTGTGTGTCTACATTGCGTTTGCCTTCTCCAAGACCTTGCCTTTACCTTCATATGCAATGTTTTACTTTCCGCTGCTACACCCTTGGAATTGCATGTGTAGGTTGATTGATTGGCTTGTGCTAGTTTGCTAAAATCTGCCCACAATTAAAATTAGGAAAAGGGTTAGATTTTTATTTGGTCAAGTAGTCTAACACCCCTCTAGACCTACTTTTGATCCTACAACTAAGCTCGCCTCTGGAGCCCACCGGTGCCCTCTTGCATGTCCCTCTCTTTAGCCATCCCATGGCATCTACCGTGAGATCACCACGACAGTGGCACCCCCCACTGCTATTTTTCCTAAAAGTAGTGGCGGGTGCCTTGCCACGCCCGCCACTCATTTCAGTTCACCTACAAGTTTTTTACTAGTAGAGTTCGTCTCTATCAAAGAGATAATGCCCTACATCTAGCTTGTATTTGCATTTATTTGGGATGGAATACAAAGTACGGGTGATCTACCATAAAATTGTTGTGTGTCTAGATTTGATGATCTAAGTTGCCATGAGATGATCTATTGACTAGCCTAGGTTTATATAAGTCACCAGAGACCTAGGATAACACAAGTCCTACTCGGCTACGTTGGTGAAAGGAGTTCTCCATGGATAACGAGTTCTTGTCTTGAATGGCAAGGCTTCTGGTTTTGCTTGTAGATCATCAAGGGCCACCCACGGTTGCTAAGAGCAGAACCGACAAGGTGCTCCTCAGCCTGACCCGCCTAGGCAGGAGTTGACATGGTGAGAGGCCCCCTAGCCAGGATACCATTAGTAATCCACACATGGCACCCCTGAATGGAACTTTTGAGCGCGTCTATGGGAGATAAATACATCACAGGTCACTATACTCGTTACCAAATTTCACTTCGGTCACTTGACTTAGGAATACCAAAAATATGGTCACAAAGTCAGAGCAGTGAACACCAATGGTCATCACGTGCACTTTGGCTTTGTATTATGCCTACATGGTGTACTATTTGACAACTTTAACCATCCATGCACTACTGCAGGATGGTCCAAATGTGACGGTCCAATCAGAGACCCTTCAACGAAACTGTGTGTGATGAGTTAATCACAAACGATGGTGCAAGAAAACCATCAAAAATGAGACGAACTGTTTGCGATGGCGCACACATCAAACATGATTCAGATCAGAGCTGATGCGTGTCATACGGTTAATCCATATGAACTGTTTGCGATGATCCAGAAAAATAGAAAAGGTCAGTCGGATGCGGGTGTGTGCGATATACGACATACAGTTCACTGGGATGAACTGTCTGTAATTAGGCAACATAATATAAACGGTCAGCCAGATCAAGGTGTGTGTGCGCTAGAGGGCATACAGTTCACTCAGATGAGCTGTTTGCGACGAGCCAAGACAACAGAAACAATTCAACTGAACAAGATGTGTGTGATACAGGCAAGCCGGTTCGTGATCAGAAATGTGTGCGAAGACCAATAATAACACAGACGATTGTTGCTAATAAGTCGTGTGATTTGCTCTGTCTATAGAAGAACAAGATATATATAACTAAAATAAACATGCAATTACATAAGTGACTATATAGATCATTCGCACACACCTCAATTGCATGCATTCTAAACTAGGGGAAACGATCATCTTGTCATCTACTTCTTGTGATGCTCCCGCCACTGCTCTGTGGCTTGATCCTTCGTCTAGGGCAGGAAGAAGAAACTTCCTCATGTCAATGATCCGCCTGTACATCTCGTAGCTTGTGTATGCGTCCTTGGCCTCGTACTTGATGTGTTCTTCATCTAGTCTCTGATCGCAGGCACTGTGTTAGGCGATCATGTCCTTCTTGCTCTCATCCTTCATCTTTATTTAGTACGGGTCGATGATGGCCGAGGCGATGTCAACCAGGGAGTTCTGTTTGTTCTTGGTGCTACCCCATACCTTGTAGTGGTGATGGATGTTGACAAGATTCTGGCAGGACAAGCCCGAAACATCGAGCACTTTTAGATCGTTGGTGGTGTCCACCATAGCAAAACTGTAGTCCGTTTTGTTGATAAACCTGGCAAAACATAGGCAAGGCCTTGTGGCCAAGTGGTAGTGGTAGACGAGGATGTCATGCCGCACGCACAACTAGGCGACGACAGCCTTCTGATCTTTCCTCGCACGACCGTTGGTGAACTCGACGTCGAAGTCGACCACTTGGTACTTGTCCTCAGCAAGCAATTGCTCCATAGTTTGGATGGAGCTCTCCACCGAGACCGACTCATTCGTGTACACCACCGAGAGGTCCTTCCCCCCTCATGTGGGTGTGCACTACATGATGCATGGTGAACTGCCCCCCCCCACCCCCGTTGTCGTCGTCGACCGCTGGGAGCGCCATTGGAACCGCTGGATGTCCTTTTTGTATGTGTTGTCGTGGGTGTGCTTATTGTGTCGTGTGGCACGAGAGACGAAGTTAAATGGCCGCGGGAATAAATGGGGGCCGGGCGGCCTAGATTCTCGGCAAGTCGGCATGACAGTTTTTGCAGCGGGCAACTTCATCACGGCGCCGCTCTTGGCGCTACCACATGCATAATGGCAGCACGAATGTACGTCATCATGCGCTGGCCCCAAACACTAGTAGCGCATGTGGAGGGATGCGGGCAGAGCATGCGGAGGGACGCGAGAATGGAGCGCGTGCGGCGCGACGTGAGCGGAGCTTGCTGCGGCCACCTCAACCACAAGCAAGCACACACATAGAGTAGTTGAGCATGCAGGGAATGGTCATCTACAAGCTGGCCGACAGTTCTTAGCCGGCGACATGATGTGAAACACGTTCCACATCACACCGTGGTCGAACAAACGTCCGGGACGCTACGTAGAGAGCGGCCGTGTGCTACTACCTCCGTCTTGGTCTATTAGTTCCCTTTATATTCTGTGCCCTATTTTGGCATTAAATTTAACTAACAAAATGTTAATGCATGTTATAAAAATGATATAATTGGAAACGGTGTTCAAATATGAATCCAACGATATAATCTTTCGTGACATGCATTCGTATTTTATTAGTTAAATCTCTAGTCAAAATTTGGCACAAAAATACAAAGAAGTTATAAACCAGGACGTGTGTAATAGGTAATTAAATCACAAATGTTTTTTTATTAACCGTATGTGTATGTGTCATTTCATCCTCCTCTCACACGTCTTTTCAGCCCGCTGCGATAGACGGCTTCAAGCGCAAGCTTGACCAACGCGCAGGGGTGTTCTTTTGGCCAAACGGTGGCTCGAAGTGGCGCCAATGAATCGTCAGTGAGCCCATTCCCGCGCAACTGCGCAGGTTCCTGCGCATAGCCGCGTAAGCTTCCCACCTGACTTGGCGAAATACCCCAAAATCCCAATGCTTACCGGCCTACTATATAAACCCACACGGCCGACGAGTCCTGCATCACATTTTCCCCTCCCTCCCTATAGCTTATCTCATCTGCT
Organism: Triticum aestivum; assembly: GCF_018294505.1. Taxonomy (NCBI): domain Eukaryota; kingdom Viridiplantae; phylum Streptophyta; class Magnoliopsida; order Poales; family Poaceae; genus Triticum; species Triticum aestivum. Next base: position 592,046,062 of record NC_057804.1, on the reverse strand, counting down.
TCTCCCACAATCGCTAATGGCATCGGTTCATCATCGTCGCTCAGCCACTCTGTCGTCATGAGAGGACATCTCTAGCAAGGAGGTTACACCGCGGCGGCGGCGCAGTCCCCGGCGTAGTGTACAGTGTGTGGCATCCCTGTTGGGTGTGTGGCAACACTCACCACACGCTCCATCGCCGCTGCCTGCCGGCAGCTGTTGCTGGCCGCCATTGCCGCCACCCGATCGTCTTCCTGCATGGCCGCCACACAATCGTTGAAAGCTAGGTCCATCACCCGCTCTGCCACCACGGCCCGAAGGCGGGAGGTGGCCGTTGTGGCCGTCCCACTGTCGGCCACCATGGCCATCACTCGCGCCACCACCACGGCCCAAAGGCGAGAGGTGGCAGTCGTGGCCGCCAGCCCACTGTCGACCGTCGGAGTCATCACCCGATCCGCCACCACCTCCCAAAGGTGGGAGGTGGAGGTGGATCTCCACACGTGCGTCCGCGACCTTGCGCGCTACATCGAGTTTCTACGGGAGGAGTAGGAGCGCCTCGTCGAGCATGCAAAGAGTATTATAGCCGCTGTGGCCGTAGCACACGACGCCACAGAGGCGAGGAGTGAGGAGATCTACAAGGAGTCCCTCCACTTAGAGAAGGGTCGTCTGGAGCTACAGAGGGCGTTCGAGGTGAGCGTCGCTAAAGGTGCAGCAGCGGGAGGCATCAGATTCCTGTTGTCCAGCTCATCGGTAGGCTCCTCCTCCTCTGCCTCTTACTGAGCGCTCTCGGCAAAGGAGAAGCTGCTGGAAGTAGTACAAAGCCCCTCCGTAGTAGTTGTATTTAGGGGCTATTTTGTTGATTTCAACTGACTATAGATGTGGTTGAACTGTACAACGTACTTAAAATTGGCTAGTATATATAGTTGAACTAGCTATTTCAATACGTGGTTGTTGACAATTAGAGAAAACTTTGGTCAGTTCAGTTGTCGGGTTGAATTATTTCTATAAAGAATGATTGCTTAATCTATGAATGAAATCTATGCTTACTGAATTTTAGGTTCAAAATTTTGATAGTGCTACTGATTTTTAGTTGCAATTTTTGACAAATGGCACTGTTACAAGGTTGACAAAGGACAACGTTACTAGATCAACAAATGTCACTCTTTCCAGTTTGACAAATGGCAATATACTCAATATGACAGATGCAAATCTTACCAAATTGTCTGTACATGGTTGCACACGGGTTATCCAGAAAAACTGTTTGTGTTGAAGGGATGTACAAATCCTACATGCCAGATTTTCTCTTGGCTTAGTGGAGAAGTCTCACTTTGCATACCGTCTTCAATCTGAACTATTTGCGTTGAAGAGATGCACAAATCATGTGCGGCAAATTTTCCCTTGGCTTACTGGGGAAGACCATAGTGCTCACTTTGCATACGGGTGTTCTATCTAAATTTTTTGCGATGAAGAGCTGCACAAATCCTGCTCGGCACATTTTCCCTTGGCTTACAGGGGAAGCTATCGGTTTGCATACAAGTGTTCTATCTAAAAAGTTTGCGATGAAGAGCTGCATAAATCCCGCTCGACACATTTTCCCTTGGCTTACTAGGGAAGTTGTCGGCTTGCATATGGGTGTTCGATCCAAAATGTTTGTGATGTGTGTTTTATATTGAAAAACCATTGACGTTTTTTAAAATTGTTTGGTAACTGTAGATTCAGGGAGAAAAACACAAGTTCGTTCAAACCATATCTTTCATTCAGTCACACCTTGACTTTATATTCAGAAGATCAAGATACATTATTAAACCCAAAGAAACTAATTCCGGTAGCGGCAGAGGCGGCGTGTCATGCTGGCGTTGTCATTGTTGTCTTCTGGGGCACCATTGTTGAAGTCTTCGAGGCATCATAGTATGTTCTTCACTTGGAAATCCAACATGTTGTCCTCGCGCGATTGACGGGTGGGGCGTGGGAGGACGGCAACTCGCGGCGCTGCGAGGTAGCAGTCGACGGTGTGCACGGGCACGGGCGCTAGCATGTACACCAGCTCGCGTGGGTCTGCGGTGACCTCGTTGATGCCCGCGGCTTCCAGCTCTGTGATAGTGCTCGGTGACCAGCCCGTCAATGCTACAGGGATGGTGGCGCAGGCACGGGGATGGGAGCTGGGACGAGCACGGGGTCAGTAACCGTCGCGGCCAGCTCGTTCAGGGTCATGTCCATGAGGCCCAAATCCTCCTTATTTTCTATCTCGTTGTCAGGACCCCGATCCTATGCCACATCGATCTAGCATGTAACACCTCATATCACTTTGCAGCCTCACGCACGGTATTCCCAAGGGTGTCGCCTTACCAGGCCCGGGACCGTTTGCGCCTTTTGGCTCACGTATATGATAGTGTCGCTAGCATCCATATGAAAAAGAACCCGGGCTGACATGGCTAGTCGTGAACCCAAAGTGGCGCTAACTTACAGGGACAGGCATATATGACCCAGCAACAAACGTGTCGGTCAACAGCGAGGGAATCCGGGTTGTAGCAGCTGGGCTAGCAGGACTTCGGTAATCCGGGCTGTAGCAGGCTAACAGGACTCCGGTAGACACCGCGTGACATTTCCCCGAAGAGACAGACACAGGAATGAAGAAGGATACATGCCGGCCAGCCTAAGTGTTCCGAAGCAGTAGCAAGCTACCAGGGCTCAGTGGAAGCACTAGGAGACATTTCCCGGTAAGAGAGGCTACCAAGGTTAAACAACTAGATAGTCAGATCCCACACATGCCAAGCATTTCAATAACATACACACAATATGCTCGATATGTGCAAACACCACATGGCATCACAACATGACTCTACAACTCAAGTATTTTATTCAATAGGCTCCGAGGAGCGAGATATTACAAACATGGGTCTCATGACCCAACATTCAGAGCGTACAAGTCAAAGCACATGCGGAATCTTAACATGTATGAGTACATACATCTACAAATGAAAAAGGCTGAGATGCCTGACTAACTAACAAATCCTACCGAGGGCACAAGATCGTAGCTGAGGTAACAAGCTAAACGTCGAAGTCCACACTGAACTACTAGTGAGACTGAAGTCTCTCTGCAAAAACATAAATTAAGCAACATGAGTACAAATGTACCCAGCAATACTTACATCAGAACTAACTACATATGCACCATTATCAACAAAGGGGATGGTGGGGTTTAACTGCAGCAAGCCAACTTTGACTCGGTGACTATCCTAAACTACGACTGCAAGTAACTCTTTTGAGGTGGCGCACATGAGTCCACATATTCACCATATGAATACACCACTATGGATCCGCTCCCGTCTTCCTACGAGAACGCCATCCATAGCACTCACGCTTATCTTGCGCATTTTAGAGTATCCACTTCAAGTTATCTATGAACTGTACAGGCAACCCAGAAGTCCTTTACCGCGGACACGGCAATTCGAATAGCTGATGTTAACCCTGCAGGGGTGTACTTCTTCACACATGCTCTCGCCACTTACCGCCATGTACACGTCATGTATCTTGGCAACCTTCAAGCGGAAGCCTCGCAAGGGTGTCGGCCACGACTTGACTAACCACACAAATCTCTCGTCTAGGTTTATCGCCTATTTGGGTTCCATCCGCAAGGAGATCCGGTCGGGATGTCACTCACGGCCCCAAACGATGTGTGCAGGGTTCCCAAGCCCACCATTTGGGTGCCACTTGGTACACCGGGCCACTGTGCCTAGTCTGTCCCAAGCCCACCTGTACCGGGTGCCACTTGGTAGACTACTAACACTACCTACAAACACCAGAAACTAGTTGCAACTCCTGGATAGAGATCAAGGCGATTAATAAGTCGAGAGAGTCAATTAAGGATCCCAATGTGTGGTAGTAGCTGTTCATGGATCACAAACACAGAACTCAGTTCCTGAGTACGGTTTCAATGAGACAACCCACCATGTACTTCTACATGGCCTCTCACCGCTACCTTTACCAAATCGTGTTCACACACTTAGCTCACACAAAGTAGGACATGTTCACACACCTCCAATTCTTCCCTGATGAATCAGACCTGACTCAACTCTAAGCAGTAGTAGGCATGACAAATAAGCATGAATGAGTAGGCACATCAGGGCTCAAACAACTCCTACTCATGCTAGTGGGTTTCATCTATTTACTATGGCAATGACAGGTCATGCAGAGGAAAGGGGTTCAACTACCGCAGCATGTAACAGTTGAATCGTTGTTGTCCTAATGCAGTAAAAGAGAGCAGGAGCGAGAGAGTGGGTTTGTATCAGAATGAACAAGGGGGTTTTGCTTGCCAGGCACTTCTGAAGATAGTATATTTCTTCATCGGTGTCATCGATCACATCGTCGGTACACATCTAATGAGAGGGGACAAGCACCGACAAACAAAGAAGAAACACAATCAATGCAATGCAAAGTATGATGCATGATCATGACATGGCAATATGCTATGGTTTGAGCTAATGCAACTAGCAGCAGGTTAAATGGAGTTAGTTTGAATCTAAGATTCAAATTCAAACTCCATATGTGATTTCTTAAATGCCATTTAATTGAATTGTCCTAAACAGTAGTCATATGTTGTTCTAACATGCCTGAAAATGGTACAGATGGATAGATTGGATTTTTATGATCATTTCTCATATATAAATTATTTCATTCTGTGTTACGGTTGAATTTATATGAATTTTTGAAGTTTTGGATATTTTCTGAAATTAAATAAATCAAATAGATTTATTTAAAATCCAGAAAAGCATTACTGCGTCAGCCTGAAGTCAGAATGATGTCATCAGGTCAACAACGCGGGTCTAGGTCAAACCTGACAAGTGGGGTCCATGGGTTAGTGACTAGGCTAATTAACAGAGACTGTTAGTGCTAATTTAATCCTAAGTAAAAGTGTCAGTGGGCATGGGCCCACATGTCAGTGACCTGGGGGGTCAAACTGTGGTCAACCCCGAGTTACTCACCGGAGTTGACCCGCGGCTCGTCACCGGTGAGGCCAGGGACGGCGGAGACGCTCGGGTTTCGCCCACGGTCGACCAAATCGACCGTGGTTTGGTCCTACGCGTAGCTGGGGCTCGCGCGCATCTGGTAGGACAAGCGGGAGGGGCTGGGGTGGAGCGAACTCGCCGGAGTCGAGCTCGTGGCGGCAGCCGGAGTTCTGACGGGGTTGGGTTTGGCTCTATGGTGCACGGGAGGAGGAGCTGGTGAGTGCGTTAGGCTCCTGGGGGCTTCCTGAGCACAGTGAGGCGCTCTGTTGTGAGCTTGCGCGGCTGTGGCCACGGCTACGCCATGGCCGGTGGCGAGAAGCTTTCGGCCGCGATGGGAAATGGAGCTAGGGGATGAGAGCAAGCTTGAGAGAAGAGGGGAGAGGAAGAGGGGCTCACAGCGGACTTGCAGAGCAGCTCAATGGGCTCAGGGAAGCTATGGTTGCCGTGAATATGACGGCGGCAATCCACGGCGGCTGAGGCCGAAGACGACGATGGTGGCGATGAAGCAAGGCCTCCGACGCCATGTAGCTCGGTGGAGAGGACGAGGAAGATGCGGCGGAGCTTCTGGACTGCTCGAGGGGGCGAGGGAGATGCGATGGCCGCGGTGGTGCTCGTCGGTGGCGGCGGGCGCGTTCGGTGAGATGGGGAACAACGAGGGACAGAGCAGGGGGGAGAGTGAGAGAGTTCCAGGGGGTGGGGTTGCACTACAGGAGACGTCCTGGGGGAGGAGGAGGCAGCCAGGCAGGGAGGAGGTGGCCGGCGTGTGGCCACGCGCGCCGGGCACGCGCCCCTGCCTACTGGCGCGAGGAGGAAGGCGACATGGAGCCAGGCGGTGGTGGGCTGGGCCGGCCAACTGCAGTGCTGGGCTGGTTGGTGGCGCCAGGTAAGTTTCCTCTCTCTCTCTCTCTCTCTCTCTCTCTCTCTCTCTCTCTCTCTTATTTCTGTTTTCTAATATTTTGTAGTCCTTAGGGCTTTATTAAAAATACTTAGACACTTCCAAAAATCATGAAACTACTCATGATCACTGTTGGGAATATATCCTACAGTAAACATTTAGTTTATGATTATTTGAGCATTTAAAATAACATTTAGCAATTAAATGCCCAAATGCAAATACCATATGATTTAATTCAAAAATCCATAATGGCCTAGAAAAATGTGCACCATTTTTGGGAGAGGTTCTAGACCAATCCAAAAATGATGAACTTTTCTGAAGGGCATTTTGGGTTCATTGAGAATATTTTTATTTGAACATAGTTGATTTGATCTGGTGCTAGGGTTTAAGCAATCCCCATTTCAACTTTCAAATAAATTAGACATGATGCAACAACCAAGCTAGTCCAAGTGCATAGCAAGGCTAGGGATGTGACAACTCACCCCCACTAAACAAGAATCTTGTCCCGAGATTCAAGACATGAGGTAAGAGGACAAAGGGGATACAAACTAACACAATCTTCATGATCCCATTGCTCTTCTCGAAAATGTTGATTCATTGCATCATCTTGGTCTTGAAATCTTGCTTTGAGAACTCCATTCAACATGACCACGAGAAGAAATGAAAACTCTAGAAGAATCAATCTTCTCGAGGATCGAGCAACTGACGATCAACTCACGGAATGAGGCATAGAACACCTCTTGAGCTGAGATGTTCAAACACACTTCGAGAGGAATGGAAGAACAGATGACGGGGGTTCGATTTGGTAGGCAACAATTCCACGCTTTAGGAGATGGTGAATGGTTTCAAGATAGCGAGGAGGTATCTGCCACGATTCCACAACGGGGCACCTTAGGGAAGGTGACTTGTAGGATTTTCCCTGATGTGGCAAAAGAATTACTTTTGATATCTAGATCATTGAGACCCTTTATACCAGCATAAGACAATCACAAACGATCGTTTGACGGGGTGCGAAGGAATGGCATACTCAGATCGGAAAGGAAACTATGGTTACATAACAACTCGGCAAACGGGAGGCACATTCCAATTGATACCGAGAATATAACCAAGTGACTGAGCGTGCTCTCAAGAACTTGAGCATTTCCATATTCATCAAGGTCTTACCAGCATCCGTGCCAAGGATCCTGGCCACAACATACTACCATGATGAATAGTGACGAAGGATGCAGATGCAAAGAAGATAACATCTCCTCAGACTTCACCTTAGCGAGGCCAAGGGATCAAAATCTGGATGATTGACCGAGAAACATTTAGCACTCCACTTCTAATGTTCTCCCTGATGTACTAGCGTAACCAATTTATAGATATGGTTTGGTATCTTGAACATCAGGTAAAAGGTCGGACTTTGGGAGCTCAAGAATCCATAAGGAACAATTACGAAGTAAACCCTGCGAAATCCTCATGGGGAGGTAGCCAACTTCCTCAATCAAGATACTACAATAATAGGTCTTCCGGCTGGGTGCGTTGGCCACAACATCCACTTAACCGGTACAGAGAGACCATTATTATAGTTCTTGGGAAACATTCCATCCATCATATCTGCCTTAGATTCAGATATGGTTGGTGTCAGAATATTCCAGACTCTTCAAGTCTAGAAAGAAAAGTGAAAGTTTGCAACATAAATCGACGAGATGGCGTTGCGAGATTCTCAGGAAATGGACTATGGTAGTAAGCTCCAAAACATGAGCGGGTTCTGCTACACACATGTGAACACGCTGTCTCATACAAACATGATCACACGCTGTCCCAGACTACCGAGTTCTGGTAGGGAACCATCATCGGGGATATCGAAGTCTTCTGCATTACCATGGATTAGCACTTAACTCCTTTTCCTGAACAAATCAGTTAGTGGCTTGGTGTGCTAAGGAATCCATATGGAGTGGAGGTAATTAATCTACAAACCATAGAATACATTCGCACATGCATAACTGACTTGGGATGGTACCAGAGGAAACAAAACCAATCTTTCTCGAACTCACGGCGGCAACTTGCACCAAATGCACATGAATTCGAGGAAGTCACTTCTTCCATCCAAACATATACTTCATGAACGGGGCATGAAGAAAATGCTTACACAAGTTTCCAACACTAGCTGGATGTTCAACACAAATCATGGAGGAGACAAAATGCTGTTGATGGCTCAACACAGCAACTCATCAGAATTTCCATATCAATGGACTTCCACCGTTATGTGAACAATGTGATAGTATTGGTCAGACCAAAGGATGTAATGGTGTATGCTCGAGGAATCAACCACGAGTAAGACGACATTACGAATATCGTTGGTTCTGATTTGATTTGAGGATAGCCCACACTCAAATCAAAGTTTTGGCAAGACAATAGGTCCAACAACTGGTCATAAGGATCAATCGATGAAGATATCATCTTTCTTCGACGCACATACAAGATATCCCTTTAAATGAACTAAATCGGACAACCTTCCATCTTCCAACTCTCCAAGTTTGTTGTTCAGCTTAACCAACTAGCTCAGGGGTACCCAACACAGATTCTTGGAGAAGGGGTGGTTAAAAGGAACCAACTTGATCACCAACTCAACATAGCGATCAGGTGGCGACCTGGTGATACTTCCGAGAAGATATTTGGAAAATCACGAACCACCGATATGTTACTAAGCTCGAGAACAATCTTGCTTTTCAGGGCAAGACGATATGATCAAATGAGCGAGGGATTGAAAAAATCCTAACTCACCGACCGAAGGGTGCACCAGAAATAGGGACTAGGTAGCACAATCAACCTTAGGGTGATGATTCAATAATCAACACGCTAGAATGAGGTTATTGTCCATTTAACTACCAAGCAACGGACTTGCTAGGCGTATTGATTTCACACATCATGATTCACTTGTCAGCATTCCGGTTGCAATAGCACGGGGACCGAGGAATGAATAATGATGGCGAGAAGTATCACTACATCAACAATTCATAGGAGAGGGTGTAGTTCTGATGACATTCCTGAGATAAAGTGGGTAATACTTCAGGGTAGGACAGTACAAAAGCTGGATTAGTATTGATCTGCGGAACACAACTACTTTAACCCAATCCTGGATATGGATGAGGTACTGGAGTTTGTTTCTCCTAGTCATTCCGGAATAGAATGGCTTGACGGACCACAAGAGTAATAGGCATCAATGAACGAAGGCACGCATACTCTTGACTATCAATTGATAGAAGAAGGTCCGAAAACAACTAAAGAGGGACAACTCAAAAGAACATATGAATTTCTGAGTTGTGGATGCATAGATTAGCATGTCGAACGAGTTCAACATATTTCTTCCAGATAACCCATGCAGAAAGGTAGGACTGGCAGGGTCACAGCATAGAATTGAGAACTCGTCAAGAGCACTCTGGTTGTGATCTTTCGGTTCAGCGAGGAACTTCTTCCATAAGCAATTCATGGTATTTGGAAGAAGAAAATACCACGGACCTCGAGGACTAATGCAAAGGTTACTAATAACCTAAAGGAACGAGCAAACACTATCAACATGAAGTCAGTAGGGTGAATCTCGGGTTCAAAACCCAGGAGTAGAATACCTACTAACTAAATTGCATCACGGGATGCTTTTGAGAATGGTGGCCGAAATCATCACACTGGGAACGCAAAACATGGTTAGCTTACTAGGTGGCACTCTAAGACACCTAGGATCATAGTAATAGCTCCAACATATACGTCAAGGCAACAGAGTAACTCAACTCAACAATTAGTATGATTAACCTGGCCTAAAGGAACATCGAAACCAGAGGGAAAGGATTTTGCATATGCATCAGATTGTTTAGAAACCTGGGACAACTCGGACAACATAACGGCTATAAAAGCTCAAAAGGATTTAAAACATCCTGCAAAATGGTGGCATAGCCACTTAACATCACAATAACAAGGTTCTGAGACCAGCTATGAACACACGGAGGTAGTAGAAACTGGATTGAGGCTTAAATCCAACAATCTTAAAAGTCTACGGATTAGTAACACGTGATCCTGATGGAAAGAAGAGATAGGCTAGTTCCTTAACCTCGTAGGAAAGATAAGATGACTCGGATCAGAAGGCATAGGGGATAAGAAGTAAAAAGAACCTTATGTTCCATCCCACAATCAATTCCCTTATATAACTAAAGAATTTCTAGACACGACTTCGACCAGTTTGGCTTGGTAATCCTACAGGCAGTTAGGCTCTGATACCAAAGCTATCAGGACCCCGATCCTATGCCACATCGATCTAGCATGTAACACCTCATATCACTTTGCGGCCTCACACACGGTATTCCCACGGGTGTCGCCTTACCAAGCCCGGGACCATTTGCGCCTTTTGGCTCACGTATATTATAGTGTCGCTAGCATCCATATGACAAAGAACCCGGGCTGACATGGCTAGTCGTGAACCCAAAGTGGCGCTAACTTACATGGACAGGCATACATGACCCAGCAACGAACGTGTCGGTCACTAGCGAGTGAATCCGGGCTGTAGCAGTTGGGCTAGCAGGACTCCGGTAATCCGGGCTGTAGCACGCTAACAGGACTCCGGTAGACACCGCGTGACATTTCCCCAAAGGGAGAGACACAGGAACGAAGAAGGACACATGCCGACCATCCTAAGTGTTCCGGAGCAGTAGCAAGCTACCAGGGCTTAGTGGAAGCACTAGGAGACATTTCCCGGTAAGAGAGGCTACCAAGGATAAACAACTTGATAGTCACATCCCACACATACCAAGCATTTCAATAACATATACACAATATGCTCGATATGTGCAAACACCACATGGCATCACAATGTGACTCTACAACTCAAGTATTTTATTGAATTGGCTCCGAGGAGCGAGATATTACAAACATGGGTCTCATGACCAAACATTCAGAGCATACAAGTCAAAGCACATGCGGAAGCTTAACATGTCTGAGTACAAACATCTACAAATGAAAAAGGCTGAGATGCCTGACTAACTAGCAAATCCTACCGAGGGCATAAGATCGTAGCTGAGGTAACAAGCTAAACATCGAAGTCCACGTGGAACTACTAGCGAGACTGAAGTCTCTCTGCAAAAACATAAATTAGGCAACGTGAGTACAAATGTACCCATCAAGACTTACATCAGAACTAACTACATATGCACCATTATCAACAAAGGGGATGGTGGGGTTTAACTTCAGCAAGCCAGCTTTGACTCGGTGGCTATCCTAAACTATGACTGCAAGTAACTCTTTTGAGTTGGCGCACACGAGTCCACATATTCACCATATGAATACACCACTATGGATCCGCTCCCGTCTTCCTACGAGAACGCCATCCATAGCACTCGCGCTTCTTGCGCATTTTAGAGTATCCACTTCAAGTTATCTATGAACGGTACAGGCAACCCAGAAGTCCTTTACCGCGGACACGGCTATTCGAATAGATGATGTTAACCCTGCAGGGGTGTACTTCTTCACACATGCTCTCACCACTTACCGCCATGTACACGTCATGTATCTCGGCAACCTTCAAGCGGAAGCCTGGCGATGGTGTCGGCCACGACCTGACTAACCACACAAGTCTCTCGTCCAGGTTTATCGCCTATTTGGGTTCCATCCGCAAGGAGATCCGGCCGGGGTGTCTCTCATGGCAACAAACAATGTGTGCAGGGTTCCCAAGCCCACCATCCGGGTGCCACTTGGTACACCGGGCCACTGTGCCTAGTCTGTCCCAAGCCCACCTATACCAGGTGCCACTTGGTAGACTACTAACATTACCTACAAACATCAGAAACTAGTTGCAACTCCTGGTCAGAGATTAAGGCGATTAATAAGTCGAGAGAGTCAATTAAGGATCCCAAAGTGTGGTAGTAGCTGTTCATGGATCACAAACACGGAACTCAGTTCCTGAGGACGGTTTCAATGAGACAACCCACCATGTACTCCTACATGGCCTCTCACCACTACCTTTACCAAATCGTGTTCACACACTTAGCTCACACACAGTAGGACATGTTCACACACACCTCCAATTCATCCCCGATGAATCAGACCTGACTCAACTCTAAGCAGTAGCAGGCATGACAAATAAGCATGAATGAGTAGGCACATCAGGGCTCAAACAACTCCTACTCATGCTAGTGGGTTTTATCTATTTACTGTGGCAATGACAGGTCATGCAGAGGAAAGGGGTTCAACTACCGCAGCATGTAACAGTTGAATCGTTGTTGTCCTAATGTAGTAAAAGAGAGCAGGAGCGAGAGAGTGGGTTTGTATTAGAATGAACAAGGGGGTTTTGCTTGCTTGGCACTTATGAAGATAGTATAGTTCTTCATAGGTGTCATCGATCACATCGTCGGTACACGTCTACTAAGAGGGGACAAGCACCGACAAACAAAGAAGAAACACAATCAATGCAATGCACAGTATGATGCATGATCATGACATGGCAATATGATGTGGTTTGAGCTAATGCTACTTTCAGCATGTTAAATGAAGTTAGTTTGAATCTATGATTCAAATTCAAACTCCATATGTGATTTCTTAAATGTTATTTAATTGAATTGTCCTAAACAGTAGTCATAAGTTGTTCTAACACGCATGAAAATGGTACAGATGGATAGATTGGATTTTTCTGATCATTTTTCATATATAAATTATTTCATTCTGAGTTACGGTTGAATTTATATGAATTTTTGAAGTTTCGGATATTTTCTGAAATTAAATAAATCAAATAGATTTATTTAAAATCCAGAAAAGCATTACTGTGTCAGCCTGACGTCAGAATTATGTCATCAGGTCAACAGCGCGGGTCTAGGTCAAACCTGAGAAGTGGGGTCCATGGGTCAGTGACTAGGCTAATTAACAGAGACTGTTAGTGCTAATTTAATCCTAACTTAAAGTATCAGTGGGCATGGGCCCACATGTCAGTGACCCGGGGGGGTCAAACTATGGTCAACCCCGGGTCAAAATCATTGGAGTTGACCCGTGGCTCGTCGCCGGCGAGGCCAGGGACGGCGGAGACGCTCGGGTTTCGCCCACGGTCGACCAAATCGACCATGGTTTGGTCCTACGCATAGCTGGGGCTCGCGCGCATCTAGTAGGACAAGCGGGAGTGGCTAGGGTGGAGCGAGCTAGCCGGAGTCGAGCTCATGGTGGCGGCCGGAGTTCGGACGGGGTTGGGTTCGGCTCTACGATGCACGGGAGGAGGATCTGGTGAGTGCGTTAGGCTCCTGGGGGCTTCCTGAGCACGGTGAGGCGCTCCGTTGTGAGCTTGCGCGGCTGTGACCACGGGTACGCCATGGCCGGCGGCGAGAAGCTTTCGGTCGCGGTGGGAAATGGAGATAGGGGACGAGCACAAGCTTGAGAGAAGAGGGCCGAGGAAGAGGGGCTCACGGCGGACTCGTAGAGGAGCTCAATGGGCTTGGGGAAGTTTTGGATTTACTAGAATTTAAAAACCATGTATCTCAATGTTTGCGGCCGAGCGACGGTGGCTAGGTGTTTGACATTCATTCCCATTTCTTGCATGGGACCTAAGAATGCAACCAAGTACACACATTTGCAACCCACTTATATGCACTGGAGCATGTGCCTGTAATTCAAATTTGAATTATGCACATAAATGGATAGAAAACTCAGTTAATGTATAAAAATGTCCAAATGAACCCCGAAAAATTCCAAAATTTAACACAACACTCATGTTGTTCTATGTTGACACTAGAAAAGAATTGAAAGCAAGAAGAGTCAATGAATATCGTTTCGTCCAGAAAGGTGACATGTTCGCTACCGTAACCATGGGGCTTGTTCTGAGATGCTCTGGTTTGTGAGAAGCTTATACCCCAATTTGCCCCAAATGGAATAATGTTTTTACCACAGCATGTTGATGTCGTTCCATGATAGCATGCCAAGTTTCATAAATTTTCAGACAATTTTTCGATTTACTAGAATTTAAGAACCATGTATCTCAATGTTAGCGGCCGAAGGACGGTGGGAAGGTGTTTGACATTCATTTCCAATTTCTTGCATGGGACCTAAGCATGCAACCAAGCACACAAATTTTATTTTTGAACCCATTTATATGCACTGGAGCATGTGCATGTAGTTCAAATTTGAATTATGCACATATATGCATAGAAAACTGAGTTAATGTATACAAATGTCCAAACGAACCCCCCCCCCCAAAATCCGAAAATTAGCACAACACTCCTGTTGTTCTATGTTAACAAAAGAAAAGAATTGAAAGCAAGAAGAGGCAACGAATATCGTTTCATCCAAAAAGGTGGCACGTTCCCTACCGGAACCATGAGGCTTGTTGTGAGAAGCTCTGGTTTGTGAGAAGCTTATACCAGAACCTACCCTAGATGGGATAATATTTTTACCATGACATATTGATGTCGTTCCATGATAGCATGTCAAGTTTCATGAATTTCAGATGAGTTTTCGATTTACTAGAATTTTAAAACCATGTATCTCAATGTAAGCGGTCGAGCGACGGTGGCAAGGTGTTTGACATTCATTCTCATTTCTTGCATGTGACCTAAGCATGCAACCAAGGACACACATTTGATTTTTCAACCCATTTTTATGCACTGGAGCATGTGCCAGTTGTTCGAATTTGAATTATGCACATAAATGCCTAGAAAACTTAGTTAACATATAAAAATGTCCAAACGAACCCCAAAAAATCCAAAATTTAATACGATACTCTTGTTGTTCTACGTTGACACCAGAAAATTTAAACAAGAAGAGGCGACGAATATTGTTCCGTGCACAAAGGTGACACATTCCCTACCGGAAACATGAGGCTTCTTGTGAGAAGCTCTGGTTTGTGAGAAGCTTATACCAAAACCTGCCCCAAACGGGACAATTTGTTTTACTCCAGCATGTTGATGCCATTCCATGATAGCTTACCAATGTTCATGAATATCACATGAGTTTTGGATTTACTAGAATTACAAAAGCAAGTATCTCAACGATTGCAGGCGAGTCACGGTGTAAAGGAGTTTGAAATTCATCCCCATTTCTTGCATGGGACATAAGCATCAACCCATGGACACATATATGATTTTACAACCCATTTTTCTGCACCAGAGCATGTGCATGTAGTTTAATTTTGAATTGTGCACCTAACATGCCTAGAAAACCTAGTTAATGTATAAAAATGTCCAAACAAACCCTGAATAATCCCAATTTTTTTGAGGATGCACCTATAGTTGCATGTTCACTGCAGATAAAAGTTCTAGCAATTCAAACACCCTCCTTTGCCGTTGTGACCCCATTATGTATTTCGAATAAAGACGAAAAATCAAGTAGATCGCACATAGTTTATTATCACCAACCGTGTGAGATGTAGTACGAAATATCTTGGAGCACCGTCTAAGTATAGTACGTATGTGGCTTACGCGAGAAGGTGCATCGGCTACAGTCCATAGCTGGCACGTCAAGCACACTAGCTCGATCCCCAAATATCATTTCACTGTTTAATCATCATTGGTGAAAGATGGGGACATGGACCCACGTTGTGAGGGAAACTTTAGCGTCCCACTCAGACGAGAGTGTTGCCGCAGCTGTCATGCGCGTGCTAACAAGCTACGTGAGCGTGGCCGCAATCTGCGACCGGGCGGCCAAGGCAGTGCAAACAGACATTGTTTCTTCTCGGGTGGCAGCAGCAACATATGCCTCACGGATAGCAACTGGCAGGAGTGGCATAGCAATTGTCCGTTCCGTAGCAGCGGCCTTAGCCCTGATGGAGGCCACCCACGACCATGTCGAGGCCGCCCACACCTAGCTCCTGGCGGTCACTGCACAAATCGAATGAAGCTTCTCCAACAATGGTCGGCAACCCATGGCCGAAGAGTTGGCAATCGCCGAGAGCGTTCGAGCAGCCGTTCTTTCCTTCGCAGAATACCTTGCCACGATTGAGCCCGTCCAAGCCGAGATCACGGCCGCCCACGCCTAGCTCGTGGCGGCCTTTTCCAAGGAGATGGGGGACGCGGATGGCGAGATGCTGGTCAAGTATGGTGTGATGGATGCCATGGAGACCCTTTCCTAGGAGATCGTCGGGCGCGAGCTGGACATGGAGGAGGCGGCGGAGATTGACGAGCGCCAGCCAGAGTAGTACTCTTTGTTTAATTTAGATCACTGGTCTTTAATTTGTTAGAGTAATGTTTAGGTTAGCTAGCTCTGTTTAATTGCTGAACTTGCTCGATTAAGAAGTGTGGTGTGCTATAGGCTCCTTTGTGTACCCAAATTATGTAATGACGTGGATCACCACTGTAACCAGGGGAATTCGGACCAAAATTTGCACGTTCAAATTCATCACACACGGAGTAACCTATATGAAATGTTTGTGATGTTCACATATCGTACACAGTGTTGAATAAGGGACTATGTCTGATGACACTTTGCCCGCCCATTTTTCGCTGCACCGAGTCAAAGTTTTTGGCTTCCGTGGAAATATCTACCTCCTCGTCCACCCCCCTCCTTACCAAAAGCCACATTTCCCATGTTTCCGGCTTCCTTTCCAAGTTTAAACCTTCACTCCTTGCTTGCAGCACCGCCTCCTCGCTGGCGACGCTCCTTCACGTTGCTCTGCCTCATCGATCCAAGCAGGTAATCCACACCTGACCCCCATCCTTCTCCTCCTTCTACATCCCACATGCCCCGACCGCCAGTGCAACACCTTCCACCTAAATCACCGACCCCTACCCTAGATAAGTGCTGCCCTAAGCCACATGGTGCACGCAATATAGCCAGGAGCTCAAGGAGCATATGGCAGTGGAGAAGCAAATCACGCCGCACGCGCGCATGAGGTCGCGATGGCTGCCATTCGTGTTTACCCCCAGATCTTGAAGGAGCACCTCGCCGTTGAGGCCATCATTGACGCCTCGCGCACCAACGCCGCAATGCGGTTGGCTTCTTTAAACGACAGTTTGTGGCGTTTTCTCGAGGCTACTATCCGCGCCTTCGACGAATACTACGAGGTGTTTTCTCAGTGTGCCCGTGCTTACCTCAACTCGAGAGCCAGCAGGTTGGTGCCCGGAGCGGCCCAGGCAACTCACCACTACGAGGATGGCACCCATGATGTGGAGGCCTCACCCTCTTCCATGTCCAAGGAGCCAATCATCATTGATATCTCCGACAATGAGGATTAGCTTGTCTTATTAGCTCACTATAAGGACCTATGTTCAGTTAGCTAGCTACGTCAGTTAAGCATGCTTGGTTTACAGGTTGCATTTGTTGCTCCTGCCTTTCCCTAACAAATTCTAGTGAATTGTCCTATCTACTTTTCCATGTAATCTATTCCTCTAGTGTATATGTTCTATATGTCGTGCAATGTGGTTCTCACATATTAACTGTTTGGTTAATTTGTTGTCGTGTTCAGCAGACCATTTGGTTCAATTCTCTAATGTGATGTTCAATTCTGCTGGCTGTAACTTTGTATTGTCTTCCATGTGAGAAATAAATCGAATTTGGTTGTATAAAATACATGAGAAACAGATACAATTGCTATATTTCCAAGTTGTCAAGCATGCTTGGTTTGGTTAACTGTCTGGTCTTCTAGTATGTTATATATTGTGCAATGTGGTGCTCAGTTAATGTTTGGTTCATTTGTTGTGGTGTTTATTAATTGTTTGGTTCAATTATGCAATGCCATGTTCAATTCTTGTGGGTGCATTTTGTTATTGTCTACCATGTGAGAAATAAATCGAATTTGGCTGTACTAAATACATGAGAAACGAATACAATTGCTATATTTCCAAGTTGTTAATCATGCTTGGTTTGGTTAACTGTCTGATCTTCTATTAGGAGTATGTTATATTGTGCAATGTGGTGCTTACTTAATGTTTGGTTCATTTGTTGTGGTGTTTAGTTAACTGCTTGGTTCAATTCTGTAATGTGTTGTTCAATTGTTGTGGGTACAATTTTGTATTGTTATGCATGTGAGGAATAAATAGAATTTTCCTGCACTTAATACATGAGAAACATATAAAATTGCTACATTTCCTAGTTCTTAATCATGCTTCATTTGGATAAATAGCTTTTCCATGTGGCTATAATTAATCTGATTAATCTGCAATGTGTTTTCATCAACATATTTTACTGATAGCATTCCAACACTCACTTAACCTGATCACTAACTACCTTATATGTGTTGCAGGGAAACAATGGGAAGCACTGAGGCTTACAATCGAGATTTGCACATGCATGGTCCTTTGTCAATAGCACATTATTGTGCAATTGGAGGAACCATTCTAATATTTAGGTTTTTAACAATCTGATCTTGCACATGTAGGTCCTACTGTTAGAGGTTTTGACCCACTGTTCGACCCATTTTGCATATGAGGAAATGAGTTGTCCATGAATATCAGTCAAGTCAAAAAAGTCAGAAAGATTGTTAGGATAAACAAATTAGCGAAAAAAACAACAAGATCTTTGTCTGCACAATGAAGAAGACATCAGTTCACTACATGATGGTAGTAACTATTATACCTTGTCTTTTTTATTCCTTTTCACAATTCCAAATCTAGAGAAGATATTTATGCATATCCTTGTTTTCAGGCCTTTCCAAAGCAGTTCACTGATGATTACCTCTCAAACCACCTGAACGGTCAGGAGGCGAGGAAGGTATTCATACAACACCCACGGTTTAATATTGAAGTCTTTTTGAAGAGGATGAAGGATGGACGGTCAATCATCCACATGCAGTGCACTAAAGTTGCAAAGACCTTCAACATCAATGAAGGCTCAATATTCGCCTTCCGCTTCAGCAGTTTCCCAGATGAGATTCATCCGTCTATGTACCATATATGATGCTAATTTCGAAAGGTTATGGATATTGCATGTGAAACTTGGGGCTGGAGCAGTTGTGTAATGGGGTAGCTAGCTATATGCCTATATGTTGTAACTGCGTGCCGAAGCTATAAGATGTTGTACTCTGATGTATTTCAATTATGAAATCCTGCTCCTTAATAGGAAAATGAAATATATTGTGTGCTTAATATGAAATGTAAATTTGATTAATAAATGGATTATTAATAATAGGCCAATTAGCTAATTGCTGCTAATTGGGTTTTCTATTGCAAACAATTATTAAGAAAACACCATGGGCATTGACCTTAGACAATGCACACAGTCTTTAGGAATAAAACGTGTTGGATCAATGAACAATCACACACGACTCCCTCCTGAAAACTGCTTGTGGTAGGCCACCTTGCGCAAATGTTTACCACATAAAAAGTGTGTGTGATGGACATCCTATGTCACACAGTTTGTTCTATGCACAGTGTGTGATGCATTCAATAACACAAACGATAAAATTGTTAATATCGTTTGCAATGGCAACGCGCGCAAATGATTTAATGGGGAAAATTGTGTGTGATGTACTTGCGAATGGAAACGTTTTCCTGGGATTGACTATGTGGGATGTACATACGAACGGAAACGTACTTATTGGATTGACTGAGTGGGATGTACATACGAACGGAAACATATTCCATGGATTGACTGTATGAAATGTACTTACGACTGGAACTGATTGGGCATGTATAATTGTATTTGATCGCTCGCCCGTTGCACATGATCTCATTTTGCCAAGCGTGTGTGACCGGAGGGCCTATCCTGACGGTTTCTGGGTCGTGTGGGAAGGACCCCCCTATCGCCCACACTCACTAGGCGACGGTTCAAAATGTCATCGTGGAAAGGGGTTAAAACCATTTGTATAGCAGCTCGCTATACTAGTGATGTATCTGCCAGCACGCTAGAAACGGAGTGAAATTCACAAAATTCACTTTGATCACAAAATCCACGTTGATCACCATATTCAAGAATAAATCGAGGGCTCATGGCCCACTTGCATGCAGATTGTATTTTTTTTCAAAAATGTTATGTAGTGCATGAAGCCGTGAAAACTTCTCCTCTAAAATACATAGCCCCCTGTCTCCATCGTCCAACGACCATGTCCCAAATTACCTCCATGTCACCATCCTTTGCCGTCGTTGCCCGAGGGAGGCTCAACTCGCTAGGGCTCAAGGTAGGCACGTCATTCGTTGCCGTGTGTGGTCATCAGAGCCATCGAGTCCGAGGTAGGTACTGGTTGTTGTTATATTCCACTAGGAGGAGGAGGCACAGGAGTCCAGGTAGGGGCAACATGGTTTCCCATAGCAACGGTGCATAAATTGCCGAAATCAACAACCTCGGGTACAAGAAACACAAGGAAACCCATCCCGCTCCCTTCACACATGCGCCCTCTCGTCGGTGCACCTCTACTACATGGTCACCATCAAACACGCTTCCAGGTGGCTACAAGAGAGCTAACTCATCTTCCTCTATCTCGAGAAGCCCAACCTGCAGTAGCCATGCATGGAGTACGATATCTCCCCTGCTGTCGGTGTCAAAACCGGTGGATCTCGGGTAGGGGCTCCCGAACTGTGCGTCTAAGGCTAATGGTAACAGGAGACTGGGGACACGATGTTTACCCAGGTTCAGGCCCTCTCGATGGAGGTAATACCCTACTTCCTGCTTGATTGATCTTGATGATATGAGTATTACAAGAGTTGATCTACCACGAGATCAGAGAGGCCAAACCCTAGAAGCTAGCCTATGGTATGATTGTTGAGGTGTCCTACGGACTAAACCCTCCGTTTTATATAGACACCGGAGAGGGCTAGGGTTACACAGAGTCGGTTACAGAGAAGGAGATCTACATCTGAATCGCCAAGCTTGCCTTCCATGCCAAGGAGAGTCCCATCTAGATATGCGACGAAGTCTTCAATCTTGTATCTTCATAGTCCAACAGTCCGGCCAAAGTACATAGTCCGGCTATCCGGATACCCCCTTATCCAGGACTCCCTCAGTAGCCCCTGAACCAGGCTTCAATGACGATGAGTCCGGCGTGTAGATTGTCTTCGACATTGCGAGGCGGGTTCCATCTCCGAATACTCCAAGATAAATTCTGAACACAAGGACCGTGTCCGGCTCTGCAAGACAAATTTCACATACTGCCGTAGAGAGAACATTAACCCACGAATCTAATCTGCTGACAGCTCTTCATAGCGTGACATCACGCCATGGCCCGGCTCTTATCCGATCCATTTTTACAACCAGCTACTGCACACATCGCGAGGCGGTTTCCTTGGCACGTCTTGTCAAAGTAGAGATCGTGTCACTCTTATTGCGGGATTCTCATCAATACAGGTATGGATAACCCCACCACGCATGTTGGCGTGACTCCACGTTTTTAGGTAAGTCCCAAACGTTCACGTTGGAGACGCTTGATATTCTCTCCCTTTATAGAGGGGTCAAGGCCTATCCCTTTCTTACCACGCTTGCGCCTTTCAGCCTCTCGAGTTCCAACACCTGAAGCTCAAGCTTAGGTACTTCGGATCTTCAAGCATGTCTGGATCGAACCTTCAAGGTCGGTGGATGGCCTCCTTTGTCATAGAGGAGGATATTGCGAAGCTCAGGGAAGCCAGATATCTGACCGCCGATGTCAAACATAGGCTTCCTGCCCCTGAGCAGATCATCCCCACTCCCGAACCCAACGAGAGCGTTGTATTTGTTTCTCACTTCCTCCAGGGCCTGGTCTTTACCCTTGATACCTTCGTGAGGGGGCTCATGTTCTATTACGGGCTAGATTTTCATGATCTAGCTCCGGATTCCATCCTCCACCTCTCGTCGTTTATCGTCGTGTGCGAAGCCTTCCTCCACATCACCCCCCACTTCGGCCTATGGCTCAAGACCTTCAATGTGAAGCCGAAGATAATTGAGGGGCGACACGCAGAGTGCGGGGGCACCGTAATAAGCAGAAACGCCAATGTCCCATGGCCAGAAGGCTCTTTCCCGGAGGTGTCCGATTTGTGGCAACGGAGGTGGTTTTACATCATAGCTCCCCGAGGAACGAAGTGGGCGGCCGCCCCCGCCTTCCGCTCAAGCCCTCCGCCTCAACTAGCGTCGCGGGCCAACGTAGGACTGGACTGGGGGTCGGCAAACGATGTACCAATGTTGCAGAGCTGAATTCATGAGCTTCTTGAGAGGGATATTAGTCTTGTCAAAATAATCCAGGTAATGCTAGTTCGGTGGGCCCTGCCATGTAAACGTCGATCTCTCCGGATGTGGGAGTTCAATCCAGAAGGCCCGCGAACCATTCAGCACTTCTTCGGCATGACGCTTGAAGGAATGTATAAGTTGTTCTTCGGATCACGAATAAAGTGTCCGGACACCATCGAGGATGCGGGCCTGAGCTGCAATCGCCCAGATACCCAAGTAAGTAACCCCATGACCGAACACCTCGTTTATATTTGTCATAGCATTGTTCTAAAAAATTGTCCGCGACTAGGATTGCCTTAGCAAGGCGGAGAGAATAAGGTGTCTGGCCCCGCTTCCCGAAGGCTCGCCCGGTCCGGCGATAGCCAGGATGCTTGAGCGGGCGCTAAGACAAGTGCCATCGGAGAAAGATAAAGGGAGGAGTGGAGAATCCAAGAGTGAGCTTCACACATTGTGCATCCGAACAGGGGAGATTAATGTTTCCATGGAGGAAGACGATCGGGGAGGTGAATCTAAGGTTTCCTCCCTCCCGCGGGAAGAAGAGGGCTGCCTCCGTAGATTTGGAAATGGAGGCGCCTAAGCAAGGGAAGAAAGTTTCTCCCGGGGGCCCTGACCCGAAGGGCGTCCTCAACGCATCGTGCCCACAAATGGGCCAGCCCTCCACCGAGCTGTAAGATAATGATAAGAAAGAGGCTATTGCTTTTTTCCTTTGAGAAAAATAACCAGGATCTATTTATGCAGTCCGGCTAGTAGCTCGTCTCAACAGGATTCGTCTTCGGGGGATCTTCTTCTGGAGATGATGGAGAGTGAAACCCCACCTGCCTCTCCGCCCTATGGGACGGGCGACCATGAGGTGTCATAACGGAGGAGCTTAGATCCGCTGAGGCCAGAAGCTGATACTTTGGCCGTCCCGAGCCCAGTGCATTCGGTCCCCTTGGCGGGTGATGAGAAGGGTCCCGAACAATCCGGTACCCAGCCGAACACGCTGGCGAGCCTTCTGTAGCAGGCCGCTCTCTCAGAGGGTCACAATACGCTGATGGGTACGGTGTTGGAGAAGATTTCGTTCGCCACAAGCAGGTTAAATGAAGCTTTTGGAAGTTTACTCAAAGGCTTTGAGGTACGTGATAAAATACGCAATTTTTTATTGTTCCGCATGTGCTATGTGTGTTCCGTATAGATAGTAGCCCTTGAGACTCTGGTTGCCAGCCCTAGGCGGCAAACGAAGGATCACACTCTCAGGTAATGATTGTACTGCATTATATGCAGGTGGCTAAGAGTCCGGCGATAGACCAGAATTCTGAACTTGCCGAATTAAGGCGACAAATTGATGTGGTGGATACTGACATCATGCTTGTAAATAAGCGGATTGACGAGTGAGAGTATGCGCTTGTTTTTTCCTTATTTGCTTTAGGAAATATGAAGAGGGTTGAAATATTAATATAATATGATGTGGCTGCAGGTGGAGCTACTGCCATTGAGACCTTGAGGGCGGAACTTGCCCTAGCCAAGGAACAGGCCTGGGTTAGTAATGCGGCTGCCCTAAAGGCAGCCAAAGACTTGAGAGCCGAACAGGCTGCTCATTGCCGAAGTGAAGAAAAGATAGCCGAGATGGTTGTAGAGCTAAGGGACGCCGCCGTCCGGTATGAGCTTCTCGAAAAGGAGAATCAGGCAAAGGCGGCTGACCTGAAAAAGGCGCTAGATTCGGCTAAGGAGACACGCTCTAAAATTAGAGACGTGCGGAGGAACTTCGACAAGCCGGAGAAATCGCGGCTGAAAATCCTTATTTGTTGCGGATGAAGTTTTTAGATCCGAAGTATGCTTCGTCGGATAAGCCATGGAGCGCTGCAGATGAGTCTGCGGACTTGGCGAAGAGTGCAGCTGATGCGACCAAGTTGTTCAAGGATCATAAAGATAAGGAAATGGAAAGGCTGTTCTGGTCGCAAATTAATGCCCCAGCGCGCTCATTACCATTGAGTGAGAAGATGGCTGCTATAGCTGAGCTTGATAGGTTGTCCGGTCTTGCAATGAGGTCTGTAATAGACCATCTATGGCCGAAGGGACCGAAGCCAGACAGTTACTTTGGTTTGGTGCAACAATTATTTGGCGCCATATCGCAAATCGATGCCATGAATAGGTCGGCGTGCATAAAGGGTGCGTGGATGGCTCTTTCCCGTGTTAAGAAGTATTGGGCAGATATGGAGGCCACCGGCGTTGCAACCCAGGGTCCGGCAGAAGCCAAGACCCAGTCGAGCACTACTTCGAGCATGTCATGGAAGGTGCCTGTAGAATAGAGGCTCAGTGTTTGAAGAATGTCATGTTCGAGTGACAGATCACTGAATTGTAAACAATTATGTGTTAAATATAAAGGTTGTGTTTATACTTTTGCCTGAAAGTGTTGTACTACCTCTTCTGCGGCCGTTTATGTATTCATATAACTTGAAAGTTAGCAGTCGTTGGCTTTATCCCCCACGCATATAATGCGGGGGTGTTCTAAAGGTATATGCGTACTCACACTTGATCCAACGTCTTGGTCCATTAAGGAGGTGATCGCACGTCGAACCAGGCAACCGGACTATATAGCTGTAACACCTTCACTTAGCCATGGGAGTTTTAATGGTGGGGCTACTAAGTAGCCCCTAGTACATATGCGTGCATCCGTATGGGGGCGCGTATGTACGTGACCGGGAAACGGTCCTTCGTTAATGCGGAGGAATCCTATAGTTCTGATGAGTCTTCGAGTGGTTGACCAGTCTCTCGCTGCATCATGACAGCATTTTTCGGCTTTCTCTACTGAGGTGATCATCCGGAATAACCAGGGCACAATCGCAGTAGTTCTCCTTTGGCCACCTTAGCCGATAGAACAGAACGTAAGGCAGCAAACCCAGGAGCCAGGCAAACCCAACATTTGACCAAAGACATGATTCGGAGCTGATGCATATAAGGCCTAACTCGTGACGCCGAACACTCCCTAAGGTATTCGGACATTATAACATATACTGGGCTGAGCAACGCCCTTGATTATGAACCCTATATTTCCAGGTATGTGCATTGATCTGTCGTGGCGAAATGCCTATGACGCCAGTATCGTTGTGGGTGTATTGAATACCCACAGGATGTCAAACAACAAAAGACAGTAAAGAAGGTTTACACAGGGGCTTAATCTAAAGACAAACCTTTGAGTGGGGCCCTGCTGCACGTATGCGCCTTTGTCTCCGTTGTGTCGTATCCTGGAAGGGTGTCGCACGAATAATGTCTATAAAAATGAAAACTCATGTAAAAGAGTAAGCGTGCAAAAAGTTGGTTATTCTCGATGGATATTAGACATATGAGATATTTGCCTATTAATGAGGTAAGCCGAATTGTGTACGTTATTACATGTTTGCAGCCCCTGGTATCATTGATGGGGATACATGTACAGCACCTAGCTCAGGTTTATCCGGGCTGTTGTGAAAAATGGTGGACTGGACTCGTCTAACCGTGTCCGTGGTCTTGACGACCGATCATGCTTCTAGTAGGAGAGGCCGCTTAATGTTCGGCTATCAGAGCCATCGCATATTGTTCTTTCTTTCCGCCGACGGTTATGACGCCACCTGGACCGGGCATCTTAAGTTTAAGGCAGGCGTAGTTTGGAATTGCGTTAAAGCAAGCGAAGGCCGTTCTTCCAACTAGTGCATGATAACCGCTACTGAAGGGAGCGACGTTGAAGAGTAGTTCCTCGCTTCCGAAGTTGTCGGGAGAACCGAATGTCACTTCTAATATGAGGGAGCCCTAGCAGTGGGCTTCAACGCCTAGTATAACTCCATTGAAGGTGGTGCTATTTTTCCTTATTCTGGATGGGCCTATCACCATCTTGCGGATGGTGTCTTGATAGATCAGATTAAGATGGCTGCCGCCGTCCATTAGGACTCGAGTAAGATGGTATCCATCAATTATTGGGTCGAGCACCAAGGCAGCCAATCCTCCTGTCGGATACTGGCCGGGTGGTCCCTGTGATCAAAAGTGATCGAGTAGGCCGCCCAGGGGTTGAATTTGGGGGCGACGAACTCTGCATGAGTTGCGTGTACCATGTTTACCGTTTTGACATCTGGTGGGAATTTTTTCTGGCCCCCTATGTTCGGCTGGCGAGTCTCATCCTCGTCTTCGCTTGGTGTGTCCCTTCCCTTGTGTTCGATGTTTAATTTGCCGGCCTGCTTGAAGACCCAACATTCTCTGTGGGTATGATTTGCAGGTTTTTCGGAAGTGCCATGGATTTGGCACAATCTATTCCGGACTTTATTCAGGCCGGTCGGTCCCTCTTTACTGCCTTAAATGGCTTCTTTCCTTGACCGGGTCGAGAGCCCCTGAATCCGGCGTTGACCGCCGTGTTGCCCGGACTATCGTCATTCCGATGCTTGTGCTTAGTGCGTCGTGGCTTCCCGTTGCCATCTCGAATTTCGGATGTGCCTGGGTCACTTGTGCCTCTATGGGCCAACCAGTTGTCTTCGCCCGCACAAAAGTGGGTCATAAGGCTTGTTAAGGCTGCCATCATCCTTGGCTTTTCTTGGCCGAGGTGTCTGGCGAGCCACTCATCTCGGATACTATGTTTGAAGGCCGCTAAGGCTTCGGCATCCGGACAGTCGACAATTTGATTCTTCTTAGTGAGGAATCTGTTCCAAAGCTTGCAGGCTGACTCTCCGGGCTGCTGTATTATGTGACTTAAATTGTCTGCATCTGGAGGTCGGACATAGGTTCCTTGAAAGTTGGCCCTGAAAGCATCCTCAAGTTCCTCCCAACTTCCAATTGAGTTTTCGGGGAGGCTCTTTAGCCAGTGCCGAGCTGGTCCTTTCAACTTGAGGGGAAGGTATTTGATGGCGTGGAGGTCATCCCCACAAGCCATATGTATGTGAAGAATAAAATCTTCAATCCAGACCCCAGGGTCTGTCGTTCCGTCGTATGCCTCTATATTCACGGGTTTGAATCGTTGTGGAAATTCATGATCCAACACCTCATCGACGAAGCACAGAGGGTGCACAGCCCCTCTGTATCTGGCCATGTCACGGCATGTTGTCGGCTGTTGTTGCATTCGGTGTTGATTCCGGGTTGGTATTCGATCGGTGTGATCATTGTGGTGACCATAATCCCGCGTCGGAGCATGTCCTCTAGACCCGTAGATGGACCTGGCCGCACCGGACTTTTTGTCCAGGAGCTCACGTAAATCATGTGCGGTATCAGTGGCTGCTCTATCGCGGCCATGAGGTGATTGGTCCGGCCGAGTCCATCAAAGTCCATACTTTGTTCGCATACATGGATCCTATCTCAGATTTCATGGCCTCAAGCCATTTATTGGAATCTAGGCTCATCACAACTTCTTCATAGTTCGTAGGTTCGCCTTTATCTAACAACATGACTTCTGGGACAGGATTACCATACCACTCTATCGTGGAACATGTTCTCGTCAACCTACAAGATTTAGTAGTAACTTGATCTGAAGTTTCATGATCATTATCATTAGTTTCCTCTCTAGTCGGTGTAGGCATCACGGGAACGGTTTTCTCTGATGTGCTACTTTCCAATTTGAGAGTAGGTACAATTACCTCATCAAGTTCTACTTTCCTCCCACTCATTTATTTTGAGAGAAACTCCTTCTCTAGAAAGGACCCATTCTGGGCAACAAAGATCTTGCCTTCGAATCTGTGGTAGAAGGTGTACCCAATAGTTTTCTTACGGTGTCCTATGAAGACGCACTTCTCCGATTTGGGTTCGAGCTTATCAGACTGAAGCTTTTTGACATAAGCGTCGCATCCCCAAACTTTAAGAAATGACAGCTTAGGTTTGCCAAACCATAGTTCATACGGTGTCATCCCAACGGATTGATACGGTGCCCTATTTAATGTGAATGCGGCTACCTCTAATGCATAACCCCAAAATGATAAAGGCAAATCAGTAAGAGACATCATAGAACGCACCGTATCTAATGAAGTACGGTCATGACATTCAGACACACCATTACGTTGTGGTGTTCCAGGTGGCATGAGTTGTAAAACAATTCCACATTGTCTTAAATGAAGGCCAAACTCGTAACTCAAATATTCGCCTCCGCGATCAGATCATAGAAACTTCATTTTATTATTGCGATGATTCTCCACTTCACTCTGAAATTCTTTGAATTTTTCAAATGTTTCAGACTTGTGTTTCATCAAATAGATATACCCATACCTACTCAAATAATCTGTGAAGGCCAGAAAATAATGATACCCGTCGCGTGCCTCAACACTCATATCGCACCGCATACATCGGCATGTATTATTTCCAATAAGTCATTAGCTCGCTCCATTATTCCGGAGAACGGAGTTTTAGTCATCTTACCCATGAGGCATGGTTCGCTAGTATCAAATGATTCACAATGAAGTGATTCCAAAAGTCCATCTGCATGGAGTTTCTTCATGCTCTTTACACCAATCTCTACCTAATATTAAAGGGAGGATTGTTTCTCCACCTTTACTCGTGCATCAGGCCTTTTCGTATGTTCTGTTCAGTTTTCCGTATGTCCAGTTCGTCTGTGTTCGATTCCCACGTTCCCACATTGGGTAGTGTAAAAAATGCTGGTATGCTATGGGTCTTGGCCCATCACCCGCAGCCCTCCAGAACGCTCGCCTCGCACCTCCCGCTTTCCTCACTCGCCTCTCCGGATCGCCTCCCCAGGTCGCCCTCAGCAGCAGCTCCAGATCACCCTCAACAGTAGCTCGAGGTCGCTCCAGATTGCCCTCAGCAGCAAGCCGTCAACTCGCGGAGGCAGCTCCTCCGCGCCTCCAATTCATCCTCTGCCTCCGAGCTCGCACCTTCAGAACTCACGGCAATGACTCCGCTACCGTCTCCTTGTTAGTGCCAGTGATGGATGCCTCATTTTCTTCCTCCTTCGCCTCCAGATCAAGTGTTGCACCATCTTCTTCCTCCTCTTGCCTCCGGATCTTCAAGTGCAGCTCCATCTTCTTCCTCCTCGGCCTCCGAATTAGTAGCAGGTACTCCTGCACAAGATATACATCCAGTTTGTAAACAGAGCTTGATCAATTCAAACTATAGCATAAAGCGGAGTAAGAATTCAAACTGGATAAAATAGACTTGTGCCATGTGGGAATAGACAAGATGGAAGACTTGCATTGAGAATGTCAGGATGAGAGAGGAGTACCCAAACTAGTATTACTCAAACATATACTCCACAATAAACTTGAGAGTTCACCAAATGCCAGGTTGGACCACATTAGCAAATCATGCTCCACAATCAACTTGGAAGTTGAAACTTACAGAAAAAGAATTTATAACAGTATATAGATTTCTCTGTGTTGCATACTAGAGATGCATGGAGCAATGTTATCAAGAATTCAGTAAATGGTAGTACAGAAAAGGATTTTTTTAGTTGTTTCGTTCACAGCCTTTGGTGGTTCAGTTCTTGGTACGGAAAGAACTGCATACATTGTCAATTATGGAGTCAGATGTAAAGATCAACTATACAAACAACCGCAGCATACAGGACCAATGACCAATACAGGAGTGCGATCTATAAATAGCTTTCTCATGAAAAAAAAACTATAACCTCTTAACTGAAGAAACAGAGGTTGCTTAGAAAATATTAGCAATGATTTCTTTGGAAATATTTGTGTAAAACAAATTGCTTCTCATTTATAAAGTAGATTAGGAAATTTGAAGCAAGGGGGAGACAGAAAAAAGTGAATAGCACATGAGCATCTTAAGGCATACCAGATTATCAGAAAGCGAAAGACCTAAAGAGCACCAGGTCAAATCATGCCACACTAGATTTTCGTGATACTGCTACTTGCCTCAACTAGCCTGCACACACGAGTTCTTTCTAATAAGCATATACTCCATGAAATACTTACATTCCATTTTCTAGCATTAGCAACAACTTCACTCCCAACTCAAAAGCCTAGGACAAATATTGATATTAACTGATGCGAACTTGATAATTCCAAGTTCAGTAGCAACATAAAGCTTACCAGCTATACTTTGGGCAGAAACAACTCCAAGTTCATTCTTGGCATTTGAAAGATAGTGTGCCCTTACATCACCAAAAGAGAGCTTTATATTGCTTTAGGTTTGCAATCTCGGTTGCATGAACATCTTGCTGCCTACAACAAACAGGAGAGCAGGGCATGAGCAATAAATAGTGAAACAATGATAAGCAAGTTTATAAATCATGTATGTAGAAAAGCAGGGGTAAAAAGAAAAGGTAATTCAGGATCCTGCAGATTCCTTATTTTCAAATTGTTGCATCATCTACAAGAGTAGCATGACATTTTCTATATCCACAAGATTCATTTGATGCAAAAATAGAGCAGCATGAAAT
This sequence comes from Triticum aestivum, assembly GCF_018294505.1. Taxonomy (NCBI): domain Eukaryota; kingdom Viridiplantae; phylum Streptophyta; class Magnoliopsida; order Poales; family Poaceae; genus Triticum; species Triticum aestivum. The sequence goes on along the minus strand of NC_057804.1, from coordinate 592,015,779 downwards.
TTTCAAATTATACTCCAGCTACAAGTTCTTTACAGTTCGACTGAACTGACTGCAATGAATAAGCAACCACTACTAGGGAAAAGGCTAGCAGCAGCGCGGGTTTTAGATGTATTAGTAGCGCAGGGATAGGCGCTACTAATAAGGCGCTACAGCTAACAGATAGCAGTAGCGCGTGCTCACCCGCGCTACTACTACACAAGTGTAGCAGCAGCGCTGTTAGAGGAAGCTCGCTACTGCTAGTAGCTCTAGTGCGCTCTACCTTGATGCGATACTGCTGTCGCGGCGCTGCTGCTAACTTTTATACACTCGCTACTGCTAATTTAAGTAGGTTTTTTTGTTTTTTTGGCATATTTGTTTTGTATTTGAACAGGCTTTATAGAATAATCTTTAGCACATAGAAATGTCATCATGATACACATACAAATGCCTGCGAGACCACAAATGTAATCATAGCATGTACATACAAATAGTCTCATCATAATTATCATCCAACACAAAGTGATATCTTGTCATCATCTCGAAAATAGCGATACATGCAAGTCTCGAATACTTGCAACTACAACAATGTCATCCATCTAAACAAAGGTATACGCAAGAAGTGCTATCACTATGAGTGAGAGCGGAACTATGCAGTACATGAGGTGGCGATTACGAGTCCTCTCTCGCGCCAGCATGAACCTCAAGTAACTAGCTTCTCCTTCTTGTCTGCTTTTGAAGCCTTTATGGCTGGCGCTGGTGAACCCATTCACTTGCGCCTGACACTCATGCCACTCGTTGTACACCCCCGGAACCTTCCCTTTGTACACAACATAGCAATTCCATCTCGCCATCAAGAAACTAGGTACCTGTTAGAGATGCATGTTCATGAAGAGGATGTACAATCATATATATGCAACAAAATATACTAGAGCAACACTGAAAAGGAAAGGGTTAGCAACTAGATGCAACATACAGTATGCAAATTAATTAACTAGAGGTACGCAGGTCATCGTACACAAACTAACAAAGTAGCATTCCGCAAGTTCGGTAGGGACCGTGGACATCACAAAGTTTCATCGCTACAAAAATTATACAAGTTCAACCGACACATATCATCATCATCGGCATCATAAATCACTAGAAGTTCCATCCTTCCATATCATCGAGGACGAACCCTAGCTTCTTGAATGGCGTGAGGTCTAGACGTTGCATGCCTATGCGAGTTCGGACGTCAGCTCGCGATATAGGGCCGTGGTGGAACATCCCCTTCTCATCGACGACTTCTTTCATGATGATCGTAGCAATGTCGCTTTGGATGCGAAAGAAGTCATCTCTAAGTTTATAATCCGCTTCTCCATGAGATTCTAGCCACTTGTGGATACGATCATCATTTCTGCTGTTAATGCGAAGCTTTTGGTGATCCCTGTTGAAGTGAATCATGAGATGGACGATGTAGAATCCATCCTTCTTGCTTGGTTTTGGGACATGGATGCAGGAGAAGTTAGTTTTATGCGCGAAACCCATCTTCTTGTTCCTTTGTTTCTTGATCTGCACGTGGCCACCTCTAAAGCTGAAGCCTTGGAGAGCATCATCTAGAATATTCATTATGTGGGTGTAGTCTTTTTTCTCGTAGTCTCTGGAAAGGTCAAAATACACGGCGTGGGAGACTTGCGGGTAAAGAACGATAAGGACGGCACGCCCGTTGCTGCGGGGAAAAGACACCTCAAATTATTCCCCATATGAGAGAGAAGGAATGATTGAAATGTACGAAAGGGTTGTCCGGAACTGACTTACTTTGGATGATAAGGCACGAGGACAATTTCCCGGTCCTTATTCTGTACCATGAAGTTTTGGAGGTACTCCCTAGCAGTTTCACGCTCAAAGTCGCCGAGACTCAAGAAAGACTCGTGCATGTAGTACGGATCCGCCACACAGATTTGCGAGACTTCTTCACTCTTCATGACGGAGCTCATATCTAGCGCAAAAAGGCGAACGATAGTAAAATCAAGCCGCCTTGTTAGAAACATCTCAAAGATATGGTCAAACCGCAGGAAGAACACCTCCGCGGGTCGTGTGTCGACGTAGCACTTCCCCTCAGGCACACGAGCCGCATATGTCGGATATCCTGGATCCTTTGAGGCTAGTAGGCTTTTCTCAGTCGACAGCACATGGTCGTGCAGTCTCCTGAGATCCCCTGATAGTGCCTCCAGCGGTTTTGGTGGTAGCATCGGCTCGCCGTGAGATGGAACATGACCGCACTTTTCACGGGTACACGCTCTTCAGAATGCATCGTCTGGCTGCTATGTGCTCTGGCTTGTTTGGAGGCAGTTACCTTCCCCGATCTCTTCCTCCCCTTTTTCTTGGGCAGACCTTCCAGACCCTTCCTTAACCCCTGCCCCAGTGTTCCCGGGCTAAGTACTATATGACCCTCGCGCCCGGCTAGTTGAGCCTGTGTTGAGGCGGAATCTTCAGGCGTGTCCTGTGAGGATTTCATGAAGAGAGACTTTTTGCAATCCATGGTACGACCCTGCCCGGGCTTTCGGCTGCAAGCTGGTGTTGCTTCTCCAGTAGTCTAATCAATTTCCTCGTGATCTTGTCCGTGTAAAAAACCTTTTTCTCCTTGTCCCACTTGTAGCAGGCCCTGATGAAGTCATGCTCCAAGGGGTTGGTGAACTTCACGAAGGGGTCTAGGAGACCCGCGGCTTCACGTTCCGCGTCCTCCTTATCCCATATGGGCCTTTTACCGAGGTAGCCACGGCTTCCGAGGCCATGCTTCCCCGTGTTCCTTTGCTGAAGGCTCTTCAATTTCGCAGCCTTAGCCTTGGCTGCCTCGGTAGCACAAGTGTCCTTGAACTTTTCGAACTCCTCTTCCGTAAGTGTCGAATTTTCCTCCAGAATCTTGGACAGGGGTTCATCAGCCTCAATAGCCCATTTCACCCTCCCTTTCCAGGAGGCCAAATCATTGCTGAACATGCCCATGGCGTGATTGTTAATCTTTTTCATCTTCGGATCATCCCACGGTTGTTCTATGTTATCATCCCGGTCGGGGAACTTGAATCTCTTGTGCAACTTTGTGAGGAGCAACTGCGTCAAATGTTCTTTAATCCTTAAGTCGTCGTCGTTGATGCTCGCGCATTCCCGTAGGATGCATCCTACTTGGTTCCCATAGCACTTGCGAGGTTCTTCCGGCTCTAACAGCTCAAACTTGCCAGGTGCCATCTTTGTGATCACAAGTCGTCCAATCCCTAGTTTGTTAGGTTTTCGTATCCTCTGCTTCTTATGCTTCCTCTTTTCTGTAGCGGCATCGGGGCCGGTACCTTCCCTGCCGGTACCTTCCCCGCCGGTACCTTTGCCACCGATCTCAGTGCCGCCATCGGTGCCGGCGCTATCGGTGTCGATGTCGGCGTCAGTACCATCATCGAGGCCGACCTGCAAACCTTGCTTAGCAGTCAAATAGTCGAGGTACTCTTGTTCACCCTCATAATCCATCTCGTCCGCATCTTGGTTAGAAGGCCCAGTTTCTTCGTTGTTCGACATGTTTCCTATGATTAAGTGTCCTCATTTATTTCTAAAAATTATGAATAAATGAGAAATGACATAAAAAGAAATATATGTGCCAGCACTCGATATGCCAACTATGAAGCACAAAATCATGCCTTTATTCACGGGAAATTTCGGCATGACCTTTGCTAAAAAATGGGCATATCGAGCGCCTGAAATTCACCGGAACGGAAATGAATCAACATTCCGGCGTAACATAGGCCACTCAGATCATTTTCCAAACATGACATGTCCAAAACATGACATATGCACATATCACATGTCCAGTTCAAATTTGCACATATCACATGTCCAGTTCAAGTTTTGAAACCTAGCTAAATTCATAACTAAATAGATAACCTAATTAACATACTGCCCTAACTAAAACCTAAGTAAATTAACCGAAGAACCCTAGCAGAGAGAGAGGGGGGTTTACAGAGGGTGCATGGGCGAGGAGGCAGGCCCGACGACGGGCGGGAGGGGAGAGGAGGGAGGCGAGGGCCGGCGGGTCGGGGGTGAGCACGCCGGGGTCGAGGGCGAGCGCCGGCGCCGGGGTCGGGGGTGAGGGACGGGTCGGGAGCGAGCACCGGGGTCGGGGTCGGGGACGAGAGCGAGCGCCGGAGTCGGGGGCGAGCACCGGGGCCGGGTTGGGCGCGGCGGTACGACGGGGGAGAGTGGGGATTTGGGGAGGAAAATGCGGGATGAAGCAGGGCGGGTGAGAATTTTGGGTTAAGTGGACGTAGCAGTAGCGCATTTGGACAAAACGCGCTGCTACTACCTTCAGTAGCTGTAGCGCTTTATACAAAATTCGCTTCTACTAACTTCAGTATCTGTAGCGGTTTAGGCAAAACGCGCTGCTACTACCTTCGCTACTGCCAGTTTTCCTTTTTCTTTTCCTTATTTTATCCCACTTTTATTTCCCGAGGGCAGTGAACGAAGGGAGGGCGATATATATTGCATCATTTGACGGTTAAATATGTATGCAAAATAGGAACATGTATATTACACATCATTGGACCCATGCATAATAATGGCTAAGTGTGTATACAAAATAGGAACATATATATATTACATCATTTGACCAATAACATAAGTTTCCCCAGTGCTGACGTTTTCGTTTTTGAGTCAGCTTCTTTCCCTTCTTGTTCGTCGAAGAATAATTGAGCACAGACCACAGACCTCATCGAAGGCAATGAGGTGTATCGAGTTTGTGCCGGTACTCCAAGTCCCAGAACACAGACCTCATCTTCCATACCTTCAGCAGCGGCTCCGACGCCTTTCTCATCGTCTTTCCCGGCGCGGGGCACTCCTTCCAGTTTTTCAACAGCTCATCGATTTCGGCACCGCTCCGCTTACGTGGAGGTCCTCGATGCTCAGCGTGACCATTGAATAGATCTCCACAGTTTCTCCACGGTCGTCCTGTTCAAGCCATCTTGGATGCCCCATGTACACGATTTTCCCAGACCCGCCATCTTTCCTTGACGTTAGCTGTTGAGACATCGTATCATCCATGCACCGCGTGCATCCGCAATATCCATGGCACACCTGGCCTGCCACATATCCATAACCGAGATAGTCCTGCACTGTCGTGATCAGCGCGGCTCTCATGTTGAAATACTCACCTTTGCTGGCGTCCCATGTCTTGGCCGGTGTTTTCCTTAACGTGTCTAACTCCTCTTGAAGTAGCCCCAGATACAAATTAATATTAATTCCTGGTTGTTTCGGCCCTTGAATAAGCATGCTCATGTGAATGTACTTCGATTTCATGCACAACCGGGGGGGGAGGTTGTACATCCATACAAACACGGGCCATGTGCTATGGTTGGTGTTCTGGTTGCCAAACGGATTCATGCCATCGGTACACGCGCCAAGCACGATGTTCCTTGCATCACATTCAAAATACCGATAGAAGCTGTTCAACGCTCTCCACTGGCTTCCATCCTTCACGTGTCTCAGCTTCGGATCATCTCCATCGTCGGGCTTCTTCCTCTCCGCGTGCCAGCGCATTAGCTTTGCTTCCTTGGGATCTACAAAATACCTCTGGAGACGGGGAGTGATCGGTAAGTACCATACAACTTTCTGGGGACATTTCTTCCCGGCCTTCTTGTATCGAGAAGCATTGCACACCGGATAGCTTATTTTTTCCGCGTGCTCCTTCCGATAAATTATGCAATCGTTGATGCATGCATGGTATCTAACGTGTGGCAGATCAAGAGGGCACACGATCTTCTTGGCCTCATCAACACTAGTAGGACATAGATTACCCGCAGGAAGAACATCCTTTAGGTACTTGAGATGCTCATCGAGGCTAGTGTCGGTCCATTTGTTTTTAGCCTTCGTCTTCAGGAGTTGGAGCGTGAAACTCAAGCGGGTCACCTCAGGATTGCAACCATCATACAATGGAGTGTTCGAGTCTACCACTAGTTGCTCTAGCTTAGCCTCCTCTCTAGAAGCAGCTCTCTCAATACTCGTCTCCTTGCGAAGCAATGCTTGAACATGAGGGTCCCGCACGATTGAACTTAGTATCGACGAACTCTGCTGCGTGGAGTCCATGCCGTTCTCTCCGCCACCATGTCTAGCCCCTTCTCCTCCGCCATGTCCGGCCCCTTCTCCGCAGCCATGTCCGGCCTCTTCCCCGCCGCCATTATCGATCATCTCTTCGTCTTGCCCCGTGTCATCATTGCCTGCCCCGTCGGCATCCTCAACATCGTCATCCTCATCTTCAATTATCCACCGAGTATAGCCATCCATGAAACCAATCATGAGCAGGTGCGCTTCGACACGACCATCGTCATGGGGGTCGAGCCAAACTATTCCTTTGCATTTTCGACACGGACATAAAACCTTTGTCCGGTTATTTTCTTTCATGTCCTGCACCGCCGACCGCAACCACCTGTCCACCATCGTTCCACTTACCATCGTCAACTCTGCACGGTAATAATAAACAAATTTATTATAAAAATGCATGCATGCATCAAAGTCATACAAAAATTTGGCATGACCTTCCCTAAAAATAGGACATATATGGATCTAGAGTTTGCCCGGAATTCACCGAAACGGAAATAAATCGACATTTCGGCAAAACATAGGCAACTCAAAAGCACAATTTGGCGTGCCACACACACAATTTCCACAAACATATCACACACACATAAACATATTTCCATTTTGCAAAAGCATGAAATTTTCATCACCTCTATCTCGATCGAGATCGAGCACACGGTGGAGATGATGTTATAGGGAGATCAAAAGTGCACAAAGCTCTTCTTGACAAAGATAGATCTAGTTAGGGGGCAAATAGGTCACTTAACTAAATCCTACATCTACCTAGCTACCTAATTTGGAAGGAGACAACTTCAACTAGTGGAGGGGAAAGGAAAAAGAGAAAGGAGATGCATTAATGAAGGTGGTGTAGTTTAGGTAGGAGTAATGAAGAGAGAGAAAGGTGGATAGAAGAGAAAGAGTAATGGGGGAGAAGTATTGAGGAAGAAGAAGAGTGAGAGTGGGAGCATGTGGGGGAGGTAGGGGGAAGGGAAGAGAGGAGGGGGAGGGGAGGCACGGGTGGGGAAAGGTGGTGGGTTGGTGCGGGTTAGCAGTAGCGCGGGAGCAGAAACGCGCTGCTGATAAGGAATTAGCAGCAGCGCGCTTTGGGACACGGCGCTACTGCTAACAGTGACAAAAAAGTGTGCCAATTTGAAATTTAGCAGCAGCGATCCAGTAAAAGCGCGCTACTACTACACCCGTAGCAGTAGCGCGGTTTGGGCCACGTCGCTACTGCTAAATGGAGTTAGGTGAACACCGTCGGTCGATATTTGTAGCAGCGCGGTTTACACAGAGCGCCCTACTGCTAAAAACTTATCAGCAGCGAGTTTCCCGCACACGCGCTACTACTAATTAGCAGCAGCACTCCTTTTTGAGCCGCGCTGCTGCTAAGATTCTGTCTATAGGCTTTTCCCTAGTAGTGAACACATCCAGGCAAGGACATCCAGAGAGGGGATGGCAGAGAGGATGTTGACCATGTCGGTGCGGAGGGCGTCCCCAAAACCTTGCTCCTGCTCGGCCAGCTCGTCAATCGAACCGCAACCCACAAAATCACTGGAGGGGTTTCTCCCTGGCACTATCCTTCCCAGCACGACCCCTGCTCCTCCGCAAGAGAACACTGAACATTTGTACACAAGAAATATGAATAAATGCACCAGATATATGAATAAATGCAAGCATGTTGATAAAAAATGAACTAGCTACTGTTCTCTGCTCCAATACTGCAGATAGTTGCAAATACAAGCATGTCATTAGTCCTTGTGCTATTAGTCACAACAATACATCCTGCTATTCCAATTTTTCCACTAGACAGCAAGATCACGACACATGCGAACAAACATGAAAACATGAAAATAGCATCAAAGCGTCATCTAAATTTTTATAATCAAATAAACATAGAAATATCAGCATGGCATCATCTGTATTGAGAATCAATGCTCGAAGAAACATGAAAACATGGAATTTAGCACCAGGAAACATGCAAAAACTTGTTTAGGCCAAAGATATGATCAAGGCATCAGGACCCGTCTTCTGTATTACAATTAATAACTCCAGCATTTGTACTCCTATGATCAGCAAAAGCAAGCACTAAATAAATGGAGACATGCATCATCGGGAAAGCAAGATAAGCACCGCAGCAATGGATTGGAAAGAAGAAAGAAAAATAGACCTTTGGATGTGACGGTCACCACTCTGAGCGAGACCCTGCCTTGTGGGCCTCGGCCTCCTCGTGGTGGAGGTCGTGCACGCGGGGAGCTAGGATCTAGATCGGGGAAGAAAACTGGGGCGACCAGTGGTGGAAGACTCTGGTCAGCTCTCCCCTCCGTTGTCCAACGCACGGGAAGGCGAGCTCGACGGAGCGACGCGCATCGTACAACCGATGCACGCACGCGCCGGCATGGGGCCGTGGTTCGTGGGGGCGATGTGGTTCCTGGGCGTTTTAGGCGGAGCCGTCGGAGCTGCGGCGAGATGCGTCGAGAGAGATAAAGAAGGGGATCTCGAGAAAGAAAGGGGATGGAGGAGAGATGCGTCCGGTGAGCGCAGTCTGGGGGAGTGCGATGTGTCTCAGGATAAGGGTGGACTGCAGGTTGAAGGTGAAAAAACTCAAGGGCTTGTATGCAAAATTGTGTCCACAAATTGAAGCATTGCATGGGTATCTAATTTTCAATGTCAGACACCAAATGAAAGTGGATAACCAAGTACACCAACTAACTCATGTGAATAGTCATAGGTTTTCTATATTTAGCTGTCAGTTCAGGCCAATTACCTATGTGCGCAATTCTTTTCTCTTTCTATATGCAGTAGCCATCAATGAGCGATTTGAGTAATTGTTAATAGTTCTAGCAATCAAGATGACCTTTTTATTAATAAATCAAGATGACCAGTTGATATTAGATTAGAAAAGTAATCAGATATGGGCAATTCATTTTCTCGCTCCCTAGGAAGTAGTAACAAGCGATCGATTTGGCAAAATTACGAGTTCCAACGATCAATGTGGCCGGTAAATTACACTAGAAAGGTAATTAGATTAAAATTGGTGAGAAGTTGTACAAGTCCATGCGCACGGGTGTGTATATATAGACACATCAAGACTATATATCTTTGAATCAAAAGAAAAAAGTTGAAAAGTAATGGACACGTTACATACGAGTGAAAGTATGTCTGTGTTGCTCGTCATGAAGGTGTGTGTGAGGGGAGTCAGATGGGAAGAATATGCTTGAGGCGAGGGCAGCATGTGGATGATGGTGCTAGACTGGGAGAGCATTCTTATGTTGATGTTCAATGGCAAGTGCCTTGTGTCCTGTCTGAGCTCATCATCTTGGGCTTAGCTACATTCGAACATATTGCAATATGATGAACACCGCAACCACTAGCGACGTGGGTGAGAAAGAGTATAAATTGTGACACAGGTGAGACACCTTGTTGAAATATGGGATTTAGATCGATAGTGCATCTTGAGAAATGATTTTTATAAATAGAACATATGATGTTTTTCTCCCGTTGCAACGCACGGGCATATGTGCTATATGACCTAAACGACAGTGCCACAAATATGTTGCACTATCATCATCAACTTTGCATTTTTGGCATCAATATGAGGAATATGTGTATCACTATGATCTAGATTCAATAAACCATTTATATTGGGTGTATGACTATAGAAGGTTTTATTCATGTAAACAGAACAACAATTATTCTCTAACTTAAATGAATAACTATATTTGCAATAAACACGATCTAATCATGTTCATGCTCAACGCACACACCAAATAACATTTATTTAGGCTCATCAGTAACCCCGAAGGTAGAGGGAGTGTGCGATGGTGATCATAGCAATCTTGGAAACACTTCCAACACACATCGTCACCTCGCCCTTAACTAGTCTGCGTTTATTCTGCAACTCCTATTTTGAGTTTCTAATCTTATCAAGTGAACCGGTATCAAATACCCAGGGGCTACTATGAGCACCAGTAAGGTACACATCAATAACATGTATATCAAATATACCTTTGTTTACTTTATCATCCTTCTTATCTGCCTGTATTTGGGGAAGTTTTTCTTCTAGTGACCATTTTCTTTTGCAGTAGAAGCACTCAGTTTTAGGCTTGGGTCTAGCTTTGGGCTTCTTCACGGGAGCGGCAACTTGCTTTCCATTCCTTTTGAAGTTCCCTTTCTTTCCCTTGCCCTTTTTCTTGAAACTCTTGGTCTTATTAACCATCAACACTTGATGCTTTTTCTTGATTTCTACCTCCGCCGATTTCAGCATCGCGAAGAGCGGTTTGTCATTCCTTGCATATTATAGTTCATCACCAAGCTCTAGTAGCTTGGTGGTAGTGACTGGAGAACTATATCAATCACTATCTTATCTGGAAGATTAACTCCCACTTGATTCAAGCGATTGTAGTACCCAGACATTCTAAACACATGCTCACTGGCTGAGCTATTCTCCTCCATCTTGTAGGCAAAGTACTTGTCAGACGTCTCATACCTCTCAACACGGTCATGATCCTGAAATACCAATTTCAGCTCTTGGAACATCACATATGTTCCATGGCGTTCAAAACGTCTTTGGAGCCCCGGTTCTAAGCTATAAAGCCTGGCGCACTAAACTATCAAGTAGTCATCATATCGAGCTTGTCCAACATTCATAATGTCTATATCAGCTCCTGCAGCAGGTCTGTCACCTAGCGGTGTATCAAGGACATAATTCTTCTATGCAGCAATAAGGATAATCCTCAGATCATGGACCCAGTCCGCATTATTGCTACCATCATCTTTCAACTTAGTTTTCTCTTGGAACACATTAAAATACAAGGGAATGGTAGCACAAGCGATTGATCTACAACATAGATATGCAACAACTATTAAGACTATGTTCATGATAAATGAAGTTCAATTAATCAAATTACTAATAACTCCCACTTAAATTAAGATCCCTAAGTTACCTAAGTGATACATGATCCAAATCAACTAACCCATGTCCGATCATCACGTGATATGGTGTAGTCATCAATGGTGAACATCTCTATGTTGATCATATCTACTATATGACTCGCATTCGACCTTTCGGTCTCAGTGTTCCGAGACCATGTCTGTACATGCTAGGCTCATCAAGTTTAACCCAAGTATTCTGCATACTCGGGAAGAACACTTTTATCTTGAAATTAAGTGAAGGGGTCATTTTATAATGCTACCGTCACTCTAAGCAAAATAAGATGCATAAAGGATAAACATCTCATGCAATCAAAATATGTGACATGATATGGCCATCATCATATTGTTCTTTTGATTTCCATCTCCAAAGCAACTTCATGATCTCCATCATCACCGGCATGACACTTTGATCTCCATCGTAGCGTCAGGATCATGTCGCAAACTATTGCTAACGCATAGCGATAAAGTAAAGCAATTACATGGTGCATAGTGATTGACACATAGGTCAAATAATAATTAAAGACAACCCTAAGGCTCCTACCGATTGTCGTACTCATTGACATGCAAGTCATTAACTTATTATAAAACATGATCATCTCATACATCAACATACACTACTAGGGAAAACCCTAGTAGTAGCGCGGGTTTAATGCCCACTAGTAGCGCGGGACACCGCGCTACTAATAAGGCGCTACAACTATTACTTAGCAGTAGTGCGTGCGACACGCGCTACTACTAAGACACATAGCCGCAGCGTTTGTTCACTCCCGTGCTACTGCTAATCTAGCTAGTAGCAGCGTGTTTACTATCCATCGCTACTAGTATTCTTTTTTTCATTTTTTTTATTTTGAGTGTATTTATACGCCGTTATACAAATTGGTACAATACCAATTATGAGGTTTATATCATCATGTCCATAGCAGTGTGTCAAATGAAGGTGGATTAGGTTCAAGTGGAGGCAATATGTGGTGCATATCAAAAGTATACTACTAATCCAAACTTGATCTAGTTTGGACTAGTAGTACTTTCGAAGTGCACCTCATGTTGCCTCCACTTGAATCTAATCCACCAGCACAAGCTATTTAATCATCATCATAGTCATTACCACCAACAGTAGTTATTTAATCATCATAGTCATAGTGTAGCACATCATCATCTTCAAACTCATTCTAGCTAGCTAATCACCACCAACACTAGCTGCGGTAGCTATCTAATCACCTCCAACACTAGCTAATAATAATCATCATAGTAATTACCACCAACACTAGCTATTTAATCATCATAGTCAAAGTGTAGCACATCATCATCTTCAAACTCATTTCTAGCTAGCTAATCACTCATGCTGCTCTCTCTCTCAGGTAAAATAACATAAAACATGTGTAGCACTCCTGCTTCATCATGTTGGAGCATGCAGATGAACCTGTCTGCTAATCGTGGGTTGCGCTTCTGATTGCTGCCCCCTAGTACTTCTCTGCGATCGTTCACAATTTTGCTCCAGTCTTTCACTATTAAGCATTCTCGCTATTAGAAATCCCGAATGCACTAAAGTGCATTGTAGGATATCTTGGCTGTAAGCTAACCATTCTCATGGGACCTTTAGTCTTGATCCAATGAGGCACAACATTCATCGGGAGTCCCTGTTGAAGAACATCGTATAGTAACATACTTAGCAATGTAGTTTAGCTTAAAAATAATGTATGCAAAAGATGCACTGAGGACAAATAGTAAAAATCTTACCATCTTTCCTAAATAGATGTGACTATAGTTCAGTACGAACACTATTGGTCGCACGTTTTGAGTACTAAGATTTTTAAGTCCAGAAAAATAATTTGTCTTGTCAGTATGAAGATCCTCAAGCCATGAAACATAATGACTTATCTCCTCGCAGTTTAGTTCAACCCCAGGACAATAGTAGGTCCTGTCTACCAAGCGATGGACATGTTTGCTTGAATGGAAATAAGCTATCAATAGAAATTAGTTGTCAACTATTTTTGAATAAACAATATCAAAGACATAAATATGGTTGAGAAACTCACATAATGGTATAACTGGAGGCGTTTGCACATCGACCCAGATGTCGATATTACCTTCAATATCATCTTTCGGACGAATATCAAAGGTGATAACCATATCAGGCTCAAATGCATAAGTCTTGCATAGTGCTTGCCAAGTTTTGCATTCAAAATAGGTGTAGGTGTCTGCGTTGTATAATTTTGCATGGAAAGTATAACCATGCTTGGTCTTCAAGTAAACTCTCTTTACCTCCATAGTAGTTTTCATAGGACTGAAACCTATCTTATCCAAGACAAAAACTCTTGCATGGCAAGGGATACACTAGTAGAATAGTAAAAAATAATATAAGTTGAAGCAAATGAAGTAGATGTCATGCTTAATTACGAAAAAAGACTTGTCGTTGTGACTTACTGTATCCACTTCGAAGTTCTCGTCCAGCTTGATGCTGAAGCGCCTATCATCATCTAGGAAGATTCTGTCGCACAGGCCGCACTCATCTTCGTAGTATTTGCAAATACCGAAATCCTTTTCATCGTCAGACATTTCCTATGTTCATAGTTGAAACATTAATTGAAAATCAATCGAAGACAACTACCAGGATACTCAACACACAAATTTGGGGCACTCGATATTTCCTACATATTCTGGCACAAGACATGCCAAAATTCACGGAAAAATCCGACATGACCTTTGCTAAAATGGGACATATCGAGCGCCTGAAATTTACCGAAACGGAAATGAATCAACACTCCGGCAAAACATAGGCCACTCGGAGGTCTAACCTACAAACATGACCGGCCACTTTGGCAAGCACATATCCTATTTGAGCAACACAAGATATACATTTCAAAATATCTTATAGGACTCATATTGACATGAACATTAAATAAGCAAAACTAAATCATAAAATAAATAAGTATTCAAATTAGCATGCATTCAATAAGCAAAAGTAAATCATCTCTTGCATCCATACATCATCGAATATTATCAATAATACATCCCGAATAGTATCATACATATAACATTACTAATACAACAAAAACCCTAGTGAACAATGGGTATCGGCGCGGGCGGTGGACACCCAAAGAGAAGGAACCATCACAAGATCATAGCTCTAGTGAGATCCCTGGAGAACCTGCTAGGTATTGGAGAACATGTGCTCCAGCGCAACCAAGTAGCGACGGACGTGCGCGTCCTCCTCACTGACACGGTGATGTACCACCTCCGCGGGGTCCTCAAGCCTCTCGACCGTCACTGGCCCACGCGACCGCACCGAAGAAGGTTCGGGTCAACGACGGGCTGACTCCTCACCAAGCTGCTCCCCCCGATAGGTAGCGCCTCCTAGTACCAGCCCGGCGGAGCCTGATACGTCTCCATCGTATCTACTTTTCCAAATACTTTTGCCCTTGTTTTGGACTCTAACTTGCATGATTTGAATGGAACTAACCGGACTGATGTTGTTTTCAGCAGAACTGCCATGGTGTTATTTTTGTGCAGAAATAAAAGTTCTCGGAATGGCCTGGAAATCCACGGAGAAACTTCTTAGAATTAATAAAAAATACTGGCGAAAGAATTAGCGTCAGGGAGCCAACACCCTGTCCACGAGGGTGGGCCACGCCACTCCCCTAGGGCGCTCCCCCCTGCCTCATGGGCCCCCTGGACGTCCACCGACCTCAACTCCAACTCCATATATTTGCTTTCACGGAGAAAAAAATCAAAGAGAAGTTTCATTGCATTTTACGATACAGAGCCGCTGCCAAGCCCTAATCTCTCTTGGGAGGGCTGATCTGGAGTCCGTTCGGGTCTCCGGAGAGGGGGATTCGTCGCCATCGTCATCATCAACTATCCTCCATCCCCAATTTCATGATGCTCACCGCCGTGTGTGAGTAATTCCATCGTAGGCTTGCTGGACGGTGATAGCTTGGATGAGATTTACCATGTAATCAAGTTAGTTTTGTTAGGGTTTGATCCCTAGTATCCACTATGTTCTGAGATTGATGTTGCTATGACTTTGCTATGCTTAATGCTTGTCACTAGGGCCTGAGTGCCATGATTTCAGATCTGAACCTATTATGTTTTCATGAATATATGTGAGTTCTTGATCCTATCTTGCAAGTCTATAGTCACCTATTATGTGTTATGATCCGACAACCCCAAAGTGACAATAATCGGGATACTTCTCGGTGATGACCGTAGTTTGAGGAGTTCATGTATTCACTATGTGTTAATGCTTTGGTCCGGTACTCTATTAAAAGGAGGCCTTAATATCCCTTAGTTTCCATTAGGACCCCGCTGCCACAGGAGGGTAGGGAAAAAGATGCCATGCAAGTTCTTTTCCATAAGCACGTATGACTATATTCGGAGTACATGCCTACATTACATTGATAAATTGGAGCTAGTTCTGTGTCACCCTATGTTATAACTATTACATGAGGAATCGCATCTGACATAATTATCCATCACTGATCTAATGCCAATGAGCTTTCCAAATATTGTGCTTTGCTTATTTACTTTACCGTTGATACTGTTACAATTCCTACAAAACTGCTACTGTTACTTTTGCTACTATTACCGTTACTTCCATACTACTTTGCTACTAAATACTTTGTTGTAGATACTAAGTTATCCAGGTGTGGTTGAATTGACAACTCAACTGCTAATACTTGAGAATATTCTTTGGCTCCCCTTGTGTCGAATCAATAAATTTGGTTGAATACTCTACCCTCGAAAACTGTTGCGATCCCCTATACTTGTGGGTTATCAAGACTATTTTCTGGCGCCGTTGCCGAGGAGCATCGCTCTATTCTTTGGTCACTTAGGATTTATATCACTATGAGGAACTTTAAAGACGAAAGAACTAAGATTTATCCCTCAACTACGAGGTGAGGTAAGGAACTGCCATCTAGCTCTGCACTAGATTCTCCTTCTGTTATGAGTAAGCTTGCAACACCTAAACCTGCTTCTGCCCTAAATTCTGATATGTCTCATGTTATTGATGATGCCACTTCTGCTATGCGTGATACTTATGATGAAACTACTTCTGTGCTTGATACTACTTTGCCATCAGGTGAATTTCTTGATGAACAACTTGCTAGGGCTAGAGAGAATGAAATTCTTGAAACTGATATTATTGAAGATAGTGATGATGAAGGTTCTCCCCCTAAATATGAATTGCCTGTTGTTCCAGAGGGTTATGTTATGGATGAAGAAACTACTAGCGATATTCTTGCTTGCAATGATAGATCTGATCTTAAAAAGTTATTAGCTAAACTTAAACATAAATCTCTAAATGCTAGAATGAAATATGACCCTGCTTTTGCTACTTCACCTATCTTTGTTATTCATAAGGATTATTAATTCTCTGTCGATCATGAGATAATTACTTTGGTTGAATCTGATCCTTTCTATGGCTATGAATCTGAAACTGTTGTGGCACATCTTACTAAGTTGAATGATATAGCCACCCTGTTCACTAATGATGAGAAATCTCGCTACTACTATATCCTTAAGATATTTCCATTATCATTAAAGATTGATGCTAAAATTTGGTTTAATTCTCTTGATCATGGTTGTGTGCATAGTCCATAGGATATGATTTATTACTTCTCTGCTAAATATTTCCCTGCTCATAAGAAACAAGCTGCCTTGAGGGAAATATACAATTTTGTGCAAATTGAAGAAGAGAGTCTCCCACAAGCTTGGGGGAGGCTTCTCCGATTACTTAATGCTTTGCCTGATCATCCTCTTAAGAAAAATGAAATACTTGATATCTTCTATAATGGACTAACTGATGCTTCCAAGGACCACTTGGATAGTTGTGCTGGTTGTGTTTTCAGGGAAAGAACAGTCGATCAAGCTGAATTGCTATTGAATAATATGTTGACTAATGAAAATAATCGGACACTTCCTGAGCCAACTCCTGAGCCAATTCCTGAGCTTATTCCTAAACCAACTCCGAAGAAAAGGGGAGTTCTATTTCTCAGTCCAGAAGATATGCAAGAGGCAAAGAAATCAATGAAAGAGAAAGGTATTAAACCGAAGATGTTAAGAATTTACCTCCTGTTGGAGAAATACACGGTCTTAATATACCACCTATTGAAGAAACACATGGTCTTGATAACCCAACACAGGTAGTGAAGGTAAATTCTCTCTATAGATATGATAAGGTTGAAATCCCGTCTACTAAGTTTCCTAGCCAATGTTTGGATGAATTTGATGACTTTATAGCTAGACAAGAAAATTTCAATGCTTATGTTGGTAGAGAATTAAAGAGTAATTCTTACATGATTGGACGCTTGAGTGATTATATGGCTAGAGTTAAAGGTGAACTTAAACTCATTAGTAAATATGCTTCTATGGTTACCACTCAAGCAGAACAAGTACTTAAGGCTCAAAGTGATTTGCTTGATGAATTAAATAATAAACATGATTTTGCTGTTAGAGTGGCTACTAGAACTGGTAAAATGACTCAGGAACCTTTGTATCCTGAAGGCCACCCTAAGAGAATTGAGCAAGATTCTCAGAGAAATAATGTAGATGCACCTAGTCCTTCTAAAAAGAAGAAAAAGAAAAATGATAGGACTTTGCATGCTTCTAGTGAACCTGTTGTAGACACACCTGAGAATCCCAATGATATTTCTATTTCTGATGCTGAAACACAATCTGGTGATGAACATGAACCTAGTGATAATGTTAATGATAATGTTCATGTTGATGCTCAACCTAGCAATAATAATGATGTAGAGATTGAACCTGCTGTTGATCTTGATAACCCACAATCAAAGAATCAACGTTATGATAAGAGAGACTTTGTTGCTAGGAAGCACGGTAAAGAAAGAGAACCATGGGTTCAGAAACCCATGCCTTTTCCTCCTAAGCCATCCAAGAAAAAGGATGATGAGGATTTTGAGCGCTTTGCTGAAATGATTAGACCTATCTTCTTACGTATATGCTTAACTGATATGCTTAAAGTGAACCCTTATGCTAAATACATGAAGGATATTATTACAAATAAAAGAAAGATACCGGAAGCTGAAATTTCCACCATGCTTGCTAATTATACTTTTAAAGGTGAAATACCTAAGAAACTTGGAGACCCAGGAGTACCAACTATACCATTCTCCATTAAAATGAAACTATGTTAAAACTGCTTTATGTGATCTTGGAGCCGGTGTTAGTGTTATGCCTCTCTATTTATATCATAGACTTGAATTGAATAAGTTGACACCTACTGAAATATCTTTGCAAATGGCTGACAAATCAACTGCTATACCTGTCGGTATTTGTGAGGGTGTACCTGTTGTGGTTGCAAATGTCACTATCTTAACGGACTTTGTTATTCTTGATATTCCCGAGGATGATAGTATGTCGATTATCCTTGGTAGACCCTTTTTGAATACTGCAGGGGCTGTTATTGATTGCAACAAAGGCAATGTCACTTTTCATGTTAATGGTAATGATCATACGGTACACTTTCCGAGGAAACAACCTCAAGTTCATAGCATCAATTCTATTGGAAAAATTCCAACTGTTATTATTGGAGGTTTTGAATTTCCTCTTCCTACTGTCAAGAAGAAATATGATATTCTTATTATTGGGGATGTTCATATCCCCGTTTATGTAACCTAGTGTTATTCGAAATTTCTACGGTTCCATGTTATTCGGAATGAGTTTATTAACAAGACTTGATCAACCGTGTTAGTATATTCCTTTTGATGATCATGAGATGGATGAAGTTAGAAGGCACAACCTTCTGTACCCTCTTTTTACTTTCTGTTATTTAGAATAAATAAAGAAAAAAATAGTATTTTCTGTCTGTTTTCTGAATTATCCATGCAATAAAAAAATACCTGAAAATAAAAGTTCTCCAAATGCCCTGCCAATTTAGTATGATTTTTTCTGAAATATTTGAGAATACTTGGCATTGAGAACACAGCAGGGGGAGCTGGCACCTGGCCACGAGGGTCCAGGGCACGCCCACCCCTACGGGGCATGCCCCCTGCCTCGTGGGCCCATGGTGGCCCCCTCCACTTATTACTGCACCCACACACTTCAGATTCCTCCCAAAAAAATCACCATCCAGCTCAAGCACGAGTTCTAGCTCACTTTGCTGTCATTTTCGATCTCCTTGCTCAAAGCTCCATTCACAAAATTGCTTTGGGGGATTGTTCTTTGGTATGTGACTCCTCCAATGGTCCAATTAGTTTTTGTTCTAGTGCTTTATTCATTGCAAATTTTTGCTGCCTAGGTGACCCTGTTCTTGAGCTTGCATATCAAATTTATGGGGTCCCAAGTAATTCTAAAGCATGATATAGGCTCTAGGCACTTGTGGGAGTAGTTGCTATCAGTTTTGTTGAGTTTGATTCACTTTTATTTTGAATTACTAAAAATTTCAGAAATTTTCAAAAAAAGATGAAGAGATTGTTCTTGAGGGGCTCTTCTAGCCAAGGCTCTAAGGGTAAATAAGCTAAGGAGAAAGAAAAGGCCAAGTATAATCTTCCTCGCGTGGCGGAAGTACGGGCGTGTGAATGGCCTTGTGATGATTTCTTGAGAGCAGTCGGGATTTATGATTACTTTTATTCTTTGGCTGATAAGGCGGGCCTCACCGACTTCCTCCACGACCGGATCGAACAGTATCTCTTACTCACCAATACTTTCGTGCAAAACTTCTACTACCTCCTTCAGTAGCTTTTCATTTATATGATGTGGCTAGGGAGATGTCATTACGTAATTTTTGCGCGGTTTGCAAAATACCCTTCGAGGGCATCTTAGAGGAACCACATCATAAAGATGTGGATGGTTTTATTGATACTATTACTGTAGGGGAATCGAGGAAGGTTTCCGATGCAAGAATTACTATCATATATTTTTCCTGTCTTACGTTATTTTGCAATATTTGCTAGTCGATGCTTAATTGGTCGCGGAAACTGTGGAAACCTTAGTGTTCCTAATATTATTATTTTGTTCCATGATATATTCCGTGATAACTCTGTTAGTATGGGTGCTATTATTGCTAAATGATTAAGCTTGAACCGTACAAAGGGCCCCATCTTTGGAGGTATCTATGTTGCATGCCTTGCTAAACATTTCAGGATACCTATTAGGCATTTTGAGAAAGAAGAAAAATTGCTGCCCCCTACCTTTCTAGATTATAAGAGCATGGTAGCACACGAGTTTATTGTTAAAAATGATGATAATATGCTTTTGTATAATTTGAGATTTCGTAAGAAACACAGTGAGACTATTATCTTGAATGCGCCCTCTTTGTTTGATTTAACTGCAGGCCATTACCTCGTCTTGTCGGCGGCCTTTTACATGCACCGGGGCCAGACATCAGCCCCAGAGCCTGAGCCGGAACCACCACTTGACCCTTATCGACCATCATCTGATCAGTGGGATCCGGAGGAGATTGCCAGTCTGTGGCAGTACGATGACACTCCTCAGTACATCGAGAGAGTAGTCGTGACCCATGGCCATAGACCAACTTAAGACAAAAGCCTAAGCTTGGGGGAGTACGTATTTCTCACCGACATTACATTCATGTTCACACACTCATTCTAGTTGTCGGTGCTCATACTCTTTCATTGTACTATCCATGCTAGTTTAATTTCTTTTTCTAGCTTTCTTCTTGTGTGTTTGATAAACCTTAAGAAAAACCAAAAAAATAGTTAGTTTACTTTCCATGTTGTAGTAGTAGTAATTAAAAGAAAACCCAAAAATATTTCTCGTTCTTCTTTTGCTTGTTTGGAGCTTTCCCGTATAAATAGTTTTATTTCTTTTCTTTCCTTTGGGGTCGAGAGGAGAAGACCATAATGAAAATGTTTAGTGGCTCTAATATGCATGATTGTTGATTTAACCAAGAGCCCATATTACCTTGTCTTCTCCCTTGAATTGAATGCTTGCAGATTCCAGCTTAGTCCAATGCACGTGCACTATTATTATTATCCACATCATTTGGTCATGCAAGTCAAAGGCAATAATGACGATATATGATGGACTGATTGAGATGAGAGAAACTGGTATGAACTCGACCTCTCTTGTTTTTGTAAATATGAGTAGTTCATCGTTCTCGATTCAGCCTATTATGAATAAACATGTTTGCAATGACAATTAGAGATTATAGTTGCTTATGTCATGCTTAATTAGCTATGAGTTTATAATGGTTTACCTTGCGTGCCAACATGCTATTAAAATGGTTGTGATGTGGTATGATAGGGTGGTATCCTCCTTTGAATGATTGAGTGACTTGACTTGGCACATGTTCACGCATGTAGTTGAAACAAATCAACATAGCCTTCATGATATTTATGTTCATGGTGGATTATATCCTACTCATGCTTGCACTCAGTGTTGATTAATTTTAATGCATGTTCATGACTATTGTCGCTCTCTCAGTTGGTCGCTCCCCAGTCTCTTTCTAGCCTTCACCTGTACTAAGCGAGAATACTGCTTGTGCATCCGAACTTCATAAGCCCCAAAGTTATCCATATGAGTCCACCATACCTTCCTATATGCGGTATTTACCTACCATTCCAAGCAAATTTGTATGTGCCAAACTCTAAACCTTCAAATGAAATTTTGTTTTGTATGCTCGAGCAGCTCATGTATCAAATAGGGTTGTTTGTATCTTCCATGTTAGGCAGGTTATTCTCAAGAGGAGTGGACTCCGCTCCTCATTCATGAGAAAATGGCTAGTAACCGGGATGCCCAGTCCCATGCTCAAATCAAATCAAAATAATTAAACAAAACCCCCCTAGGATTGTTGTTAGTTGGAGGCACCCGTTGTTTCGGGCAAGCCATGGATTGATGCTTGTTGGTGGTGGGGGAGTATAAACTTTACCATTCTGTTTGGGAACCGCCTATAATGTGTGTAGCACAGAAGATATCGAGATCTCATAGTTGTTATGTTGACAGTGAAAGTATACCGCTCAAAATGTTAATTATCTCTATTTCAAAATTGAGCTGTGGCACCTTTACGAATCCATGCTTCCCTCTGCGAAGGGCCTATCTATTTACTTTTATGTTGAGTCATCACCCTCTTATTAAAAGGCACCCGCTGGAGAGTACCGCTGTCATTTGCATGCATTACTATTAGTTTATATTGGGTATGACTATGACTGGATCTCTTTTACCATGAATTACAATGTTTAGTCAGTCCTTGATCTTTAAAGGTGCTCTGCATTTACGTTTTGCGGTCTCGGAAAGGGCTAGAGAGGTAACATCTTGTCATATCATATTATGATTGTTTTGAGAAAGTGTTGTCATCCGAGATTTATTATTATTGCTCGCTAGTTGATTATGTCATTGATATGAGTAAACATGAGACCTAAGTGTTATTGTGAATATGGTTAGTTCATAATTTTTGCTGAAAACTTGAATGCTGGCTTTACATATTTACAACAACAAGAGCAAATAGAATTTGTAAAAGTTTTTCTTTATCACTTTCAGTTTATCAACTGAATTGCTTGAGGACAAGCAAAGATTTAAGATTGGGGGAGTTGATATGTCTCCATCGTATCTACCTTTCCAAACACTTTTGCCCTTGTTTTGGACTCTAACTTGCATGATTTGAATGGAACTAACCCAGAATGACGTTGTTTTCAGCAGAACTGCCATGGTGTTATTTTTGTGCAGAAATAAAAGTTCTCGGAATGACCTTAAAATCCACGGAGCAACTTCTCAGAATTAATAAAAAATACTGGTGAAAGAATTAGCGTCAGGGGGCCCACACCCTTTCCACGAGGGTGGGAGGCACGCCCCCTCCCATAGGGCGCGCCCCTGCCTCGTGGGCCCCTGGACGTCCACCGACCTCAACTCCAACTCCATATATTTGCTTTCGCGGAGAAAAAAATCAGAGAGAAAGTTTCATCGCATTTTACAATACGGAGCCGCCGCCAAGCCCTAATCTCTCTCGGGAGGGCTGATCTGGAGTCCATTCGGGGCTCCGGAGAGGGGGATTTGTCACCGTCGTCATCATCAACCATCCTCCATCACCAATTTCATGATGCTCACCGCCGTGCGTGAGTAATTCCATCATAGAATTGCTGGACGGTGATGGGTTGGATGAGATTTACCATGTAATCAAGTTAGTTTTGTTAGGGTTTGATCCCTAGTATCCACTATGTTCTGAGATTGATGTTGCTATGACTTTGCTATGCTTAATGCTTGTCATTAGGGCCCGAGTGCCATGATTTCAGATCTAAACCTATTATGTTTTCATGAATATATATGAGTTCTTGATCCTATCTTGCAAGTCTATAGTCACCTATTATGTGTTATGATCCGACAACCCCGAAGTGACAATAATCGGGATACTTCTCGGTGATGACCATAGTTTGAGGAGTTCATGTATTCACTATGTGTCAATGCTTTGGTCCGGTACTCTATTAAAAGGAGGCCTTAATATCCCTTAGTTTCCATTAGGACCCCGCTGCCACGGGAGGGTAGGACAAAAGATGTCATGCAAGTTCTTTTCCATAAGCACGTATGACTATATTCAGAATACATGCCTACATTACATTGATGAATTGGAGCTAGTTCTGTGTCACCCTATGTTATAACTATTACATGAGGAATCGCATCCGACATATTTATCCATCACTGATCCAATGCCTACGAGCTTTTCACATATTGTGCTTTGCTTATTTACTTTACCGTTGCTACTGTTACAATTACTACAAAACTGCTACTTTTACTTTTGCTACTGTTACCATTACTTACATACTACTTTGCTACTAAATACTTTGCTGCAGATACTAAGTTATCCAGGTGTGGTTGAATTGACAACTCAACTGCTAATACTTGAGAATATTTTTTGGCTCCCCTTGTGTCGAATCAATAAATTTGGGTTGAATACTCTACCCTCAAAAACTGTTATGATCCCCTATACTTGTGGATTATCAGAGCCCAGTCCCGGACATGGCCCATCTGGTCAAGCAGGTGTCCTCCTCCGAGTCGACGACTAGGATGCGTGATAGGCATCGTCGACGTCGATGCGGGAAAAATTGCTTTAACTAAAAAAAATAACAACAAATATGACATGTTCAACTAGTTCTATTAATCCAACTAGTTCTTACTAAAAATAAACTTACTATAAATAAAAATAAACTAGTACCTAATTAGTACCTAGTTTTTACTAACTAATTAGTACCTAGGAACTACTGCCCTAATTACCATCTAATTTGATGAACCTAGGGGTGGAAAGTGGTAGCGGATAATCTGAAATATCCGATATTCGTATTCGATCGGATATTCCAATTATCCAACTTAAAAGTCAAATAAGTGGTGAAATTATACTCATTTTATGATTAATCTTAGAAATTATTATGCATTACAATAGTGTTTACTTATTCATAAACCTATTTATCATTGACTTATTGTATGTCACAAGTTGAATACTTCATGTCACATAGCTATTGACTAATACACTTAAGCAATATGTCGCTATTATTCGTATCCCGATCCGCATCCGATTCGTTTCCACCCATAGATGAACCCTAACTAATTTGATGCAAATAAAATTTGAAGAACCCTAGGCAGAGGTAGGGAGGGGGAGGAGCAGGCGTGCTCACCTCGGGTGCATGCGGGAGGGAGGGGCAGGCGGCATCAAGGTCGGGGTCGGGGCTCGGGCGCGCGGCGAAGGGCGGCGTCGAGGTCGGGGTCGGGGGCGGCGTCGAGGGCGTGGGGAGAGTGACGGGAGAGCACGCGGCGGCCGACGGGCGACGGCGGCGGCGACAACGGAGGAGTTGAGATTTGGGGAAAGTGGCCATGGGGAAGAACGAACGGCGCAGTTAAGTCAAAAGTAGTAGTAGCGCGATCCAGGAAGTGTGCTACTGCTAAGTTAGCTATAGCACGTTCCTGGATATGCGCTACTGCTGTTCCTTTCTCTTTTTCCCCTTTTTCATTTATTTTTCTTTACATTTTTTCCTTTCTCCTTTTTTTATTTCTTTCATTTTTATTTACTTTTCTATTTTCATTCCATTTAATTTATTTCCTTTAGTAGTAGCGCCTTTCTGAGTAGCGGTAGCGCTGTTCGCCTTAGATTGCTACTACTATGTGTAGCCTATCGGCTAAGCAGTGGGAATTTTAGTAGTAGCGCTTTTAACTACAGGCGCGCTACTGCTACAATTGTATCTGTAGTGCGGTTTACGCCAACACGCTACTGCTACTTAGCAGTAGCGTAATTTTTTAACACGCGCTACTGCTAAAGTTCTGTGTATAAGGTTTTCCCTAGTAGTGATATATCATATCATATCTTGACCATATCACATCACAACATGCCCTGCAAAAACAAGTTAGACGTGCTCTACTTTGTTGTTGCAAGTTTTACGTGGCTGCTACGGGCAACTAGCAAGAACCATTCTTACCTACGCAAAACCATAACGGTGATTATCAAGTTTGTTGTTTTAACCTTCTTCAAGGACCGGCCATAGTCAAATTTGATTCAACTGAAGTAGGAGAAACAGACACCCTCCAGCCACCTTTATGCAAAACAAGTTGCATGTCAGTTTGGTGGAACCAGTCTCATGTGCGTGGACATGTAAGGTTGGTCTGGGCCGCTTCATCCCACAATACTGCCGAATCAAAATAAGACGTTGGTGGTAAGCAGTATGAACATCACCGTCCATAACTCCTTTGTGTTCTACTCATGCATATCTTCTACGCATAGACCTGGCTCATGATGCCACTGTTGGGGAACTTTGCATGGAAAACAAAAAAATCTACGCACACGCAAGATCTATCCATGGAGATGCATAGCTACCGGAGGGGGATAGCATCTACATACCCTTGTAGACCGCTAAGCGGAAGAGTTTATCAACGCGGCTGATGTAGTCATACTCTTCGTGATCCGATCACGATCCAACCGATCTAGTGTCGAACGGACGACACCTCCGAATTTAGCACACGTGCGGCTCGATGACGTCTCCTCCTTCTTGATCCAGCAAGCGGGAGAGGATAAGTAGATGAGATCACAACCAACACAGTGGCATGGTGGTGATGGTGGTGGTGGAGCATCGACAGCGCTTCGCTAAGAGTCGCCAGGACGAGGCGGTGGAACTACGGAGTAACGAGAGAGAGAGGGGTGCCAAGGGTTTGGTGTGACCTCTTGGGGCGCCCCTCCCCTCTATATATAGGTGGAGGGGCATATATAGGTGGAGGGGCATGGGAAACAGCCCCTACAAGACCTAGGGCGCAGCTAAGGTGGAGAGGACTTGGACTCCAAGTTCAGTCCTATTCCTACTAGGACTCCTTCCTTTTTCGTCTTCCCTAGCCACATGGGCTTTTGAGGACTTGGTGCACCGAACCCAATAAGGCCAGGGCGCCTCCCCGCAACCCATTCTAGCCCTTGGGTCATGGTGGACCCACTAGTGGACTTCCGGACCCCTCCGAAATCTTTCGGAATCTTCTGGAATCTTCCCGGTACAATACCGGAAAAACTGCACCTTTTCCGGAATCCAAAATGTGACTCCCCATATATAAATCTTTACCTCTTGACCATTCCAAGAATCCTTGTGACGTCCGGGATCTCATCCGGGACTCCGAACAATATTTGGTCACCACTGGTCAAATATCCCAATACTTCTCTAGCATCAACCAACGTTAAGCGTGCGACCCTGCAGGTTCGGGAATTATGTAGTCATGACTGAGACACCTCCTCGGTCAATAATCAATAGCGGGACCTGGATGCCCATATTGATTCCTATTCCACGAAGAGCTTTTATTGGTTGAACCTTTATAACAACATACGTAATTACCTTTATCTGTCGGTATGTTACTTGTCCGAGATTCGATCGTCGGTATCTCTATACCTAGTTCAATCTCGTTACCGGCAAGTCTCTTTACTCATTCCATAATACATCATCTTGTAACTAACTCCTTAGTCACTTTGCTTGCAAGCTTCTTGTGATGTTGTATTACCGAGAGGGCCCAGATATACCTTTCCGTTACACGGAGTGAAAAATCCCAATCTCGATTCACACCAACTCAACGGACACCTCCGGAGATACCTGTAGAGCATCTTTATGATCACCCAGTTACGTTGTGATGTTTGATAGCACACAAGGTATTCCTCCAGTATCAGGGAATTGCATGATCTCATGGTCGAAGAAACATGTATTTGACATTAAGAAAGCAGTAGCAATAAACTGAACGATCATTTGCTATGCTAACGGTTGGGTCTTGTCCATCACATTATTCTCCTTATGATGTGATCCCGTTATCAAATGACAACCCATGTCTATGGTTAGGAAACCTTAACCATTTTTGATCAATGAGCTAGTCTAGTAGAGGCTCACTAGGGACACAGTATTTATTTATGTATTCACACATGCAGTGGCGAGTCTACTAGCAGGGCTTAAACACGCTCAAGCCTACCCTACAAATAACAATATTTTTTTACTACTACTACTACTAGTACTTTCATCCTAGCCCAATAGTAGCAAACACACAACGCCACACACGCACACCAAACAGGCACCACACGCGAATGCCCAGCCTCTATCTACTGTAATCACTAGACACTAGTTTCATGTACTGTTAACTAATTTAGTGTCCAATGCAATTTATTTGCAAAAAAGAAGTGTACAAAAATGAGCATGCATGCATGTACTCCTCGCAGTGAACCTAAACCTATCCCAGCTAATTTGAACCCAGATACCCTTCCCTTAACTATTGTGGTTGTAATCCCTCCTCCAACTTATATGGACAATAAGATGGGGATATAACAATTATTTTGCAAGATAAATTCAAATTTTGGTTCCAAATTTCATATTTTTTTTTCAAAAATCCTAGAAAAAATCTAGTTAACACTACATGTTTTAAGTAGTAATGTGGGAAATTTTGAGCTTATTTTGACAACAAGGTTGGGACATCATGTTTTTTTAAAGAGAGCTTAGTTTTCTCATTGTTGACTTTAGCCTACCCTTCATTTTCTTCCTAGATTCGCCACTGCACACATGTATTTAAGTTTTCGGTCAATACAGTTCTAGCATGAATAATAAACATTTATCATGCATAAGGAAACATAATAATAACAACTTTATTATTGCCTCTAGGGCATATTTCCATCAGTATGACCACCAATGAATTTCACTCTGCTGCTAACTTGCTAGCACATATGTGGACGATCAATCCATCAAACTATAGAGGTAAGACCCCTTCACGTCGCAACATGACCATATATCAGTTTCTTAGAAACACCTATAATTTTATTCATACTCGTAGCAATTACAAATACACTAATTTGGATCTAAGATCCAAGAAAATACAAAGTAACTCCTAAAACTAAGAACTACAATGAAATCTCTTGGAAACACATTCTTCGCGGTATCAATCTCTATTAGAATAAATACTCGAAAGACTTTGTTAAAGAGGCTGCAATTGGACTGGAGCAACAATGTTCTCCCTCATTTCACCCGCACGAACATTACCAATAATGTTTTAAAAAAATGCCTTGAGTTGCCCATCCAAAACGATGAGAAGCCTTGACCGATGAACGTACTTGGGCCGGGGATGATCCCCTAAAAGTGCGGGTCATCAAATCACGGTATCTTCACCATGGTGTCGATGAAAGATTTCACCTCCATAAAGAATCAAACCAACAAAAAAACTTGACACACCAACATAAACTCACCAAATCTGAATAATCAGATCTGCCAGGACAGTAAAGTCTCTAACCTCATGGCACCATAAAAAAACGAGATCAGTTAAGCCATATACTAGAACGTTGATATATGGTCGAGCCACTAAGCACGAGCATCGCTCCACTAGCTTGCGAGCCAATTCGTTCCAACAATTGACAGTTCTAGTATACTCCGGCGGGATAATAAACATTTGTGTACAAATTTGCTAGTTTTTACAGGGTGTTTTAGTTTCTTCCCATTTATATATAGATTCTGAAATTTTCTTAAAAATATGTAAAGAAAAATATTTAATTTCACTAGTTTTACAAAAATCTGAGTGGGTATTTAAAAATCATAAAACATGTTCAACGAATTTTTTGAAAAGGTTCATTATGCATATAAAAATGGTTATATTTGAAAAACAATTGTTCAGCATGTGCTTGAAAAATATTCTTCGCGCATCTTTAAACTTGCCAGCACGCAATTAGAAAATGTTCACCTTCTGTATTTTAAAACGTTTGTCTAGTACCCAAAAAAATATTCACCATATATTTAATAAATGTTCATCATTTTTTATAATTTTCTTTAGATTTATAAAATATCATCACGAATTTCATAATTAAATTTGAAAATTTCAATAAAACATGTTCATCGTTTATTCTAGAAAAGATCATCGACATCCATAAAAAGTTCACGGCGATGAAACAAATATACAAGGTAAATTCCCAAAGGAATAATGAACAAATTTTAAATATTCAATCAAAATTTTCTGCTTACAGGATTGACAATTTTAAAGGAAACAATGAAAACTTTGTAAGTACAAGATGAACCATTTTTAGATAGAGGGTAAATATTTTGTAATAGATGCCAATTTTGTTTTAAAATACACACTTAATATATATCTGAAATACATGATCAACCTTTCTAAAGTACAAGACATAATGTTTTAATACACGTAAACATTTTCAAAATGTGCCAAACTTTTTTTCAAAGAATATATGAACCTTCTTAAAATACATGGGGAACATATTAGAAAAATACATTTTTATACAAGATGAACAAAAATGTACAGGTTCAAAACAGGAAAAATTCCTCGCAACAATGAAACAAAATACATGCTCGGACCCAGGAACAAATAATAGAAGCAAAATTAGAAAGAAAAAA
The DNA here is from genome assembly GCF_018294505.1 of Triticum aestivum. Lineage (NCBI taxonomy): Eukaryota > Viridiplantae > Streptophyta > Magnoliopsida > Poales > Poaceae > Triticum > Triticum aestivum. Next base: position 591,985,987 of record NC_057804.1, on the reverse strand, counting down.
CTAGAAAGTACAAATAAATCGGTAAAAAACAGACTAAAAACCACATAAAACCAAAAATAAAAATCGTCAGCAGCCTTGCACACTACTAGGCGGACTCATCTTGTTCCCAAAGGCGAGCAAATACTAAATAGCAATAAGCGAAATATAGCATACACGAAGGTAAACTGTCTTAAATGGGTTTCATGACTGGACTACGCTCAGTTATTTTTCACTTCCATTTTCCTTATTAGGCCTCGCCAGATAGCGGGTTCCTCAGGGGCGCGTGGCGGGGCATCTCCTATTTGGCGCTTCAGGCGCACGAAGCACACGTCCCTCCTGCGAGCTGAGCCGACATGTTTCGCCTTTGTTGTTGTTTAAACTCGAGAGTCAAACCTGGGATCTCACGTACTAGATAAACACACTAACCACCCGACCACAAAGCCTGAGGTGAGAACTTCTCCCTTTCCTTCCTCTTCTTCTTTCTATTTATTTTTTTATTCATTTTTCGTTTTTTCTTTTTCTTTATTTTTCTTTTTCTTCCTTTTTTCTTTTATTTTTTGTTTTCCTTCTCATTTTTTCCTTTTCTTAAATTTCCTGGACATCTTCTAAAAGCAACGAACTTTTTCCAAAGTTGTAATTATCTTAGAATTGATGACATTTTCAAATTTGATGAACTTTTTCATAATCATTGTACTTGTTTTAAAATTCAATGAACATTTTTAAAGTGATGAGGTTTTTTCAAATTTAAGAACATTTTCCAGAATTGATGAAAAATTATCACAATCGATGAACTTTTTTAAGATTTGGTGAACTTTTTTCAAGTTCGATGACCTTTTTTGAAAAGCAATGAACTTTTTTCAAATTTGTGACCTTTTTTAGAATTGATGAGCCTTTTTTAACAACCGATGATCTTTTTTTCAAACTCACGAACTTTTTCAATTTTTTGTTTTATAAATTCATGAATTGTTATCAAATTTGTGATTTTCAAAATATTTGAACTTTTTCAATACATGATTTTTTTAACGTTCGTGAACTTTGTTTTGAAATCTGTGAACTATCAAATTTTTGTTGACATGTAAAAATAATCACGTTTTGTGCAATAAATAGTGTGTCTACTATTGTACTTAAAGGGTCCTTGATGTAAAAAGTGAGTAGCACATAGTAGCTCGAGTGGTTAGTCAGACGCGCCCTGGAGAGTGACGGGCGAGATTGGTTCCTCAGCTCCTCGTTGTTCGCTTAAGTGCAGCAAAGACTACTGGTGTTCAGGCGATCAGTCTAGTGGGCCATAAGACATATAGCTTGCGACGTCGCCAACTTCCCAACTTATCGTTCGATTCACCTCTATGTAGGGCCGATTCCAGCGTTTTTTATTGTGAGCACGTTCTGTGAAAAAGATCATGAATTCAAAAAATCTTTCTGAATTCAGAAAGATTATAAATTTCAAAAAAATCAATGATTTAAAAAATTCATGAATTTGAAAAATGTTCATAAAATTGAAAAGGTTCAAGAATTATTTCAAAATTCCATGAATTTCAACCTTCATGGATTTGGAAAGGATCTTGAATTTGAAATAAAATCACTATTAATTTTAAAATAAGATCACATATTTGAAAGAAAACTGATGAATTAAGAAAAACTTCACTAAAAAGGTTAGAAAAAAGGAAAAGTTCACGCGTATCAAAAAATTCACTAAAAAACTTAGTAGAATTGAAAATTTTCACGGATTTGAAATATTTTTATAACTTTTATAAAGGAAAGGTTTCACGAAGTTGATAAAAATAATAATTTGAGATAATTTCAAGAATTTTTAAAAGTTTTGGAATTTTGAAAAAGTTCACACATTTGAAATAAACAACAAAAAAATATATAAAACCGCATGGTTTGGAAAATCCGAATAGAAAACCGGGTTGGAAGCTTCCAGAAGCCTAAAAAACTCGGATAGATTCCCCGCTTCCCAGCTTACATGGGCTGGCCCATTCGGAACGAGGGTGTGCGCCATTTTGCAAAACGTACTAAAACAGGCGGATAAGGCGCCATATAGTATTTTGCCGTGGTTGAGCCGCATGTTACGCGCTTAAGAGCAACTCTAGCAGACCGGGCATCCCGCTCCGGCCCGCAAAACAACCGCCAAATTACGGGTCGGGGCCGGAAAATTCGCACGATCAGACCCCGCATCCCGCCCCGGCCCGCAAATTTTTTTGCGGGGCGCGGCAAATCTTCTCCCCCAGCCTCTATCTTCATGGGCTGGGAGGCCGACCCGAGCTGAACCCCTATCCGGCGCGAGATTTGGCGGGAGGGACATATCCGCGCGCCCTTTCCCGCTCCCCGCACCCTCCGCCACCATTGCCCCCCCCCCTCCGCAAGCTTCGGTTCCTCCTCCCCGGCCGTTCCTCGCCGCCATGGACGACCCCATGCTGTCCCCCGTCACCGTCGAGGTCGCACATGCTCCTTCCCCTCGGGCGGATCTCGTCGCCGGTCATGTTGCCCCTGCCGCCGTCGCCCAAGCACATGCCGCGCTGGCCCGCAAGCGGCAGGGCAACGTGGTCGTGCAGGGCGGGAATCCAGCTACCCCCGCCGCGATGGCCCGCGCTCCGGGCGCCAACGCCGCAGTGCGATCCGGCCGGCGGCGGAGAATGCCGGCAAGACCGCGGGCGTAAAGCGGAGGAAGGTTCCGGCTAAAAGGAAGACACCTTCTTCAACCTCTCACTCCCCCCCCCCCCCAAGGAGGTGCTCCGGCGATGCCGTTCAACGGTGTCGCTCCCCCCGCGAGCGAGGTGTTCGACAAAATGGCTGCAAGGTATGCCTCTTCGGTCTTGGCGATTCCCTTTCATTTTTCGCCATTAGTCTCGATAGCTTGTGACTTGTTATCATTCGCTATAGTGGTGGTTCGAACAATGCAACAACCGAGTTCGTGAACTTGTTGGACACGAACGCGGTTGACATTGATCAAGCCCCTTTCGAACCATTCGACTACAATGAAACGGACGGCGGCGTGGATGATCATGGTTGTGCGGACGAATTGGAGGAGATCGAAGCGGAAGCGTTTGAGCAATCCCAATCAAAGAGTGGAAAGAGCCAAAGATCGAAGAACTACACAATCTTGGAAGATCAAGCTTTGATCCAAGCATGGAATGCGGTGTCCTTGACGCATGCACGGGTGTTTCTCAAACCGCCAAGAGATATTGGCAAAGGATCGAAAATCAATACTTCCGAATTATGAAAAAGTATTCCAATAGGACTCCACGCACATTTCGGTTGCTTCAAGGGCGTTGGGAGAATATCAAGCCTATGTGCAGCCGTTGGGCAGCTTGCTTGGAGCAAGTTCGCAATGCACCTCCAAGTGGCACCGTGGAGTCCGACTATGTGAGTTTCTTTTTTCCTTTGTTCAAGTTGTGCATCATCATAATGTATCATGGGAAATGATTGCATCACTTTGTTCATATTTTGTAGGACAAGATTGCTCAACATAGATACAAGGACATGGAAGCTTCGTAAGGCAGATTCTTTAAATTAGAGCATTATTGGGAGTTGCTCCAAAAGTGCGAGAAGTGGAAGTTGATCGACAAAGAATCCCCACCAAAGAGAGGCTCACTTGTAAACATGGATGAAGATGAGGATGATGATGGCCTAAGAAATTTGCACAAGCCCGATGGTGATAAGAAGACTAAAGAGAAGATGAAGAGAGAGCAAGAAACATCGAGCTTGAGGGAGAAGATTGATGCCATGGTGCAATCAAACGAGTTGATGTTGTTGAAGTCGATGGAGATTAAGAAAGAGTTGGCCGAGAAGAAGGCAAACGAGAAGCAAGAAAAATGGCAAATGCTCAAGGAAGAGGGGCTCCGCAAAGCTGCCATTGAGGAGAGAAAAGCACGCGCCTCTGAAAACAAATTGATGTCATTGTTGCTCGCCGAAGAGAACAAGATCATGTCAATGAACAGCAATGACATGGACGACCTCACCAAAACATGGCATGATATGGCAAGGAGAGAGATCTTGAAGAGGAGAATGGTCGCTTCGGTCGGTCCGTGTTCCAGTTCCGGTGATGTTTTCTCTGCTCCATATGGTGGCAATGTGGATGATCTCGGTGCGGGAGTTGGAACAAGCGATGGAGGTGGATTCGGTGGCGCCAATGAACTTCAATATGGACTCCATGGCGCGAAGTGAAGATCGAACCCCAAGATGATGCCGGCCATGGGCGCAAACCTTTGCATGCCCTCTTTTGCGTAATGAACTTTGCTTTTTTTTGCGCGCAAATTGTTTATGTCGTTTGAATTTGAACTTGTTTGCCAAACTCTATGTCAAATGCGAGATTTACAGTTTTTATGTTTGCGGGTTGTCGCGGTGGTGCCCGAGCAGAACCCGCAGAAGCCGACCCGTAAAAAATCATATTTCGCGAATATACTTTTTGACGGATCCGTTTGAGGGGTCTGCATCTGTGCCAGCCCGCGCCGGCCCGCAAAAGTGGTTTTGCGCGAACTGCAAATGCGTTTTGCAGGCCAGCGGGATGCGGGGTCCGCTAGAGTTGCTCTAAGTCACTTGATTCGCAGCAAATGAGCACCCGACGGTAGTAAACACGCCAAAGCCTGTTTTAGTTTACTTCTGTGTTCATTTTTCTTATATCTTCTTAAATTCTAAACACATTTAAATTGATAATTTTTTAAAAATAAACATTTTTAAACATATGTGAATATATTCTAAACCTATTAAATATTTAAAATTTTGAATGCCTAAAATTCATGGAAATTTCCGGAATTCTGGGACATTTTTGAATTCAAACATTTTAAAATGTAAGGCATTTTCTAATACTCTCTTATTTAAAATTCACAAATTTTCAGAAAATAGGGAATATTTGAAATAAGTGGATAGTTTTAGAATTAGGTTTTTTAGTTGTAACTTTTTGTTAATTTTGGAACATATTTTTTGAATTCACAAACATGCTATCATATTCTTGATTTTTTTTTTCATAAAACACAAGAAGGGAATAAAACCAGTACCACGAACCAATAAAGGGAGTGGATTCTGACCATTGGCCGAACAAAATAAATCCCAACAGTGGGAACCTTTTTAAACCCGTGCACTTTTGTTAAATCTTGAACCTTCTTAAATGCATGATTTGTTTTGAGATTGACCACATTTTTTTACTTTCTGAAAAAATATTAAATTTATGAAATTTTTTGAGTTACTTAACATTCTCAAATTTGTGAAAAATTCTTACAATTCGTGAACATTATATGCGCCCCTATTGTAGCATGCGAGCATGCCAATGTGTCGCACGACTAGAATTCCCTAATTGACAGCGCCGAACTGCATCGCGTGTTTGAGCTGAGCCAGCCCATTTACTTATGCGAGGGAAACTATGTTTTATTTGTTTTTATGTTTTTTTCTCTTTATAAGGCTTTGAGTGGGTTTCTTTCGCTTTTGTTTTATTTTTTCCCTTCTTATGTTTATTTTTCCCTTTTCCCTTTTCCCTTTTCCTTTTACAATCTACCATTGTGAAATTTTCAGCGTTTTATTAAAAATTTCCATACATCTTTCTAATTCATGAATTTTTTTAACACAAGAGCATTTTCAATTTTTTGTTCAGATTTATTGTAATACATGATTTTTTTAATTTAAGAAAAAAATAAATTTCAAATATTTCTTTATTCCTGACCATTAATCGAAAAATAATAATTCGTTATTGTTTTTAAAATCCTGATATTTTCTAAATTTGTTAACAGTTTTTAAACCCGTAAAAAGTTTATTTTGCAATATACACATTATTAATTTTGTAAAATAATATCCAGCTTGCCATGTGACACGAAAAACAGGAAAAAGAATGTTCATGAATTTTAAAAATATTCACGAATACTGAAAATACTCAGGAATTCAGAAAATGTTTATGAATTAAAATATTATAGATGAATTTATTTAAAAAAACAGAAAATTGTAAAATATTATTAATCCAAAAAATAACCACGAATGCTACAATTGCACGTCCGCACCTGCTTTATTTTTTGTTTACTGCTCCGGTGTGTGCATGATGTACTGCACTGTGTGTGCAATGTGTACTGCCTAGGTGCTTGCAGGTGTTCTGCCTTGGGTAGTGTGTGTACTGGGAAGCATGAGTAGTCGAGTACTATACAATGAACATTGGGAAGTACAACTATACTATTGTGTGAAATACAAATATATGATATGCGGGAGTATAAATTACGTCAAAAAAAATATTAAAACCTATCCAATGGGATCTAATTCCAAAGATATACACGTGACCCCATGGCACCCGTGTGCCGCCACTGGGTAAAAGGGTGACGGATAGTCGAGGCCTCCCCAGGATTTTCACCAACAAGCCGAGGATTGTCGCAGGCACTATCGGGAGGTCTCGGATAGCCTAGACAGCCCGACAATGCCGAGATAAAGAAAGAGATGATATATCTACTGTTTTAAAACATTTCTGTAACATACTCCCTCCGTTCGAAAATACTTGTCATCAAAATAAATAAAAAGGGAAGAATCTAGAATTAAAATATGTCTAGATACGTCTCCTTTTATCCATTTTGATGACAAGTACTCCCTCCGTCCGAAAATACTTGTCATCAAAATGGACAAAAAAGGATGTATCTAGAACTAAAATACATCTTGATACATCCTCTTTTATTCACTAGCAAATATGCCTGTGCGTTGCAATGGAAGACAAAGATTATGGCTAACCAAATGAATATGACTAAGTATCCTGATATATGAGCATACTCTATTTTAACACAGTGGCTCACCATGTTGCCATTTTTTCTCACCCTAGCCGATGATGGTCGCAATGCCCACGTGATCACAATGCATTCGACTTGGTAAATCCCAAGGCTATGAGTTTGCCAGTGCATGCCACACTTGTCATTATGTTGCGCAAGGGAATGTTTAAAATTTTAAAAATAAATCTTGTTGACCACGAACTACTCCCAACGCCAAGACATATAAAGACTTTAGAAAAACTAATTAAATCATAGACATAAAATACTTTTGAATCAATGAACAGTTTTCCGAATCGACAAACATTTTCTTTTGATTTTTTTATTTTCTCAAAAAAATCATGAACATGATTTTTTATAATTTTGCGAACATTTTTGCAAAACCATCAACATTTTTTGAATCTGTAATTGTTTTATAATTTTCTAAACATTTTTTGAATTCACATATTTTTTATGATTTCTTAAACTTTTTTTTAGAAGTCATAACTTTAGAATATTTAAATCCCAAATTAATTTAAAGAAGAAAGAAGAAAGAAAACAGTATGAGGAAAGAGAAGACAAAAAAGTAAAATGAAAACAAGGGAGTGAAGTCCGCACATGGATAGGACATGCGTGAGAAAAGAAAGATAAAAAGAGATGCGGAAGCTGGGGATCAAACCCCAATCTCATCGCTAGAGGAGCAATCGCCCAACCACTCTTCTGCCCATCGTTCTGTGACTTTTACCCGTCGCGGCTTATAAAACAACTAAGGGGGCGGTGATTTTTGTCCGAAAAATTGAATCATTTTCTCACTTACGGGTGCCATTGATGGGTAATTTTTACCAACTAGGATAATGCCCATGCGTTGCAACGGGATATAAGTATTTCCCATGCATACATTACCTTCTGATTTACCTGCCCATATTAATGAAATTGTGTAAATAAATATTTATTTTCTTGTTCCCACGATTTACCTTATATTTGATAAGAAGTTTAGTAAGTAAATTAAAGTAAAATTGGTAAGTAAATTGAGGTGATTGATTATTATATGGGGAAGGTTGAACGAAGGACGTAAATGAAAGTGAAACATGAAACCTTATGTTTTTTTTAAGTTTTATTATATAGGTAATTACCCATGCGGTGTACAAATATTTTGGATTGTGCAAGTATAGTCTGCATGCATACATCAAGCTTTTCAGAAAAATATAATAGTCTTTCTAAAAATACTTTATAAGTCACTCTTCTTTGTCCACCCACTATCTCTATCTCTCCCACCCAAACATGCTAGTGCCGTCAATAGCGCATCCGGCACCCCCACGAAAGAACAGAAAATGCAATCTACACAAAACCGATGATGTAAACTGATGTAAAATTATGATCGTTGCAAGAAAATCACTTTGGAAATAACTTGAATGGAATAATGTAACAACCCTAAGCCGTTGAAATGCAGAGTGCAAGTTACAACTGCCTCAAATACATACTTATTTACATGAACATTATTTGTATGGATTGCAAAAGAAATATGTATTGTTGTAGAAAATAATCTATTTGGAACTGCTACTAAACTTCAGTCCTCTTTACTCCACCATAAATTTTATACACAACTAATCATGTAGAACAGAACAAGCATATCATCTTGTAGTTCTTAGTTGTAGAGGTGTATGCATGATGAACCAACAACTATAAAGTCTGCAGGCCATAGAGAGTAATGAATTGTGCTCAATGGTGAAGAAACTTGTAGTGCAAATTTTCCTATTAAATGACCTCTCGAATCCAATGTTGTTCGGTCCACTCGACTAAGTTGTGCTATATCAATAATCAAAAGAAATACATACTTGTTTTATCCATGGCAATCATCAAAAGCATGCTGATTTTCAAATATTAGTTAATCCAAAGAATATGTCTTGTTCTCAACATCTCGTTATGGCTCCTTTCTTTCTTCCACTTGCTCCTTTCTTTCAGGGCTTGTTTAATCAATTTTTCCAAAAAACTATTAAATGGTCTTGATCTGAAGCATTTTAATCGGTTAGTTTTTATTATTGTTGATCGATCTCCACATGTGATTGTGATTAATTAGTAGCTGCGATAAGCTGATACAGGCATACAGTAGGCCACATAGGAAAGCAGCATGCGCAGAAGGGCTTCCCTCGGCCGGCCTGGGGGCTCAGCTTCTCCATGCGTTAATGGAGGACATGGCAAGCGCAATTTTGACGACAAATCGACAGGGATGAGAATTAATGGAGAACATGGTCGACTACAGAATTATTTTCCAAACCCACAAATTTGTGTGAGTTGCAACCTCCATAAACAGAATGGTCTTGCTGTTGACTGAAGAGGGAGAGTAGCTATACCTGGTGCGGCTCTACGGATTGTTCGAGTCCTCATCGGCGTTGACCACATCCGGAGCCTAGACAGCCACATGTTCGTGAAGCACGTGTACACCATCCTGCTAACGCCACTGGAGCGGCGAGCTCGACGGTTGGGGAGAGGAGGACTCGACCATGAGGCGATAGAGGAACGGGAAGGCATCGCCGCTGCCCGCTGGTGGCGGAGGTGTGGTCCACCTGGCCCTCCATTGATTTTCTCCCCCTGGACCCTGCTTGCTTTGGACCTGGGACTGGGAGGTGGGAGCTGAAGACCACAGGATATGAATTAGGCAATCTGAAAGAAATAAGCAGAGGTCGCGGCGTCGCAGATTGGCGCGGAGTGGCGCGACGTGGAGGTGGTCGACTGGAGACGGGCACGGCGGCATGGCGGGTCAAGAAGCGGAGATACATGCAGATATTGATTTCGACCAGCCGCGCTACGTTCTCATGTCTGCCTCCCCCTGCTCCCTCGATCAGCCGCGCCGCGTTAGTACGTCGCCGTCGCCGCGCGCCATTCCAGGAGATCAAGGAGAAAAATGATGCAGGCTTAGAAGAGAGAAGAAACGGGTACCTCGCTTCCGCCGCCCACCGATGCTCGCCACTTGATCTCTCAGGCCACCACAGAAGAATAAGGTTTCTTCGGTGTAATCCTTGTCGATCTGAGGGCGCTCTGGAGATGCTCCACATCATGGCATCGTCTCCAGCTCTCCCCTCAAATGAGAAATTGCCGCTGGCGTCCAAGGGCGCAGGGTACAAGAGAGATTAGCGTCCATAATTGCCGTAAATTGAGATTGATTACCATACAGAAATTGATTGTTTTGCCAAACATAGATAGGAAGGAAATCTGGTCGAGGGGTGTGGGATAGCGAACGGGAAAAGATGGACGAAGGTGTGGGACGTAAGAGGGGATACGGAACCTTACGGTTTTTTTAGGTAGTAGAGATTTAGAGGATAATTATAATGACGGACGACCAGAAACCCAATTTGCTTTATTAAAGAAATTAAAGATTAAAGATTTAAAATTTTAATGACAAGTATTTTCGGACGGAGGGAGTATTTTCGGATGAAGGGAGTACAAAATAGTTATATTTTCTCACCGCGAGAAAAAAAAAGTTGTACATTACCCTTGGAGAAGTGGCGTACGATCAACAAGACAGTACTAGGCGGACATGCGACAAGCCGACAAGCATACCACAGTACAAACTTTGGAATTTCACCAAGCCATTTTGTGTTCCATGCGGGCTGTTTGCTCAATCAATGCTAAACTGCACAAGAAAGTTCCTTTCGCCTCGACGTCGGAGAGCCGTGGTGGTGTTAGCTTTCAAGGCACCGAGATGCATCACCTGATGGAGCATTGGAGATGGAGGTGCTTAGACCAATGGGCTGGCCAAAGTGCTGTTTAAAAAAAACAAGTACTACCTAAAACGTGGAGTAGAAACTGTCGCGAAGAATTGGTGAAATGATTGATCATTGCCTGGCTAAACAATTTGTACACATTGATAGCGTACGCAGCTATCTATACGGAACTTGTCCAAGCTGGATCATCGATCATGTCATCCATAATGCACAGGGTCACGCTTTGTCGTCGGAATCACGGTTAGGCCCCAGACCCTGGCAACACGTGGCCAAGGTGGGGCACTACCAGTCTGCCTTCTGCGCCCAGGTGCTCCCACGTCAGAAAAGATACGTGATGTGCCTAGCTGGAGTATCCAAGATCGGTCTTGCGGTTCCTTAATCCTTATCTGCTCATGTGGCTTTCTGAACCATTCTGTGATAGTTTATTCATAATGTTTGTCATCCGTCATTTCTAACCATTAAATCCGTATCTAACGACTGCGAGGTAAGTTATGGTCATTTTACAACAATAGCCCACTTCTTTGCTTCAATTTACAGAAAATCCCTAATTATCTTGAAACGAACCAAGCTCCTCCCTCACCGCATCAAAACGGCCCGAGAATATATCGAAACATAATGTAATTTTAATGATATATGTATATGAAAACTAGAGTGTTTTTTTTTCTAGATTGTGAACAAATATTATTCTACTTTCTATTTGTTGCAACACACAGGCACATTGCTAGTCTCCGATGAAATTTAAAATAAGGCAAATAATGACATGTTGCTTAGTTTCACGAAATTAGTAGGTATTCATTTTACCGCTTGATTGACATGTCCAATGGTCTATTTTCATTCTCACCTTGTTATCTTATGATCCAACCGTAACCTCTGCTCTCTTGTGCATCCTTATCACCTGGGTTATCGCCTCTTCCTTCTTTTCTGCCGCCACCATGCATACCGAAACAAGGTGTCGCCCTCGTCATCCTCCCGCCTTTCCGATGAGGCATGAGGATAGCTGCCATCACTGGGACATGGAGTATCTCCCAAGCTCAAATGCTCTCTGATGAACAGTAAAATCCAAAAAAATATATAATAAATTAAAAAATCTGATATTTTTGTGGTAATTTTTGACAAATATTTTGTGTGCATGCAAAAATTTATCATGAAAGGACATTCGTGAATGCCGTAAAAAAATCGATGCTCTAACCAACACTTTTGGGATATCTCCTCGTGTTGCGCTCAACATGTCCCACCATCTGAGCTAACCTAACCTGTCCCTAGCACAAACCATTGTTTTTCAAAGCATTTTGAAGTGCTGGTTTTATTTTTTTAGTCATGACTTTCACAAATGGCATTTTGTGATGAAATTTGTCAAGCATACAGGATACTTGTCAAAGTTTCCCCAAAAAATCAGAATGTTTCCCTTTTTTTATTTTACTTTTCATATGGCGCTCATTTGAGTTCTGGAGAAGAAGATGACTTTCACCATCACCGCACATCTCTTAATCCAATTGAATTGCTCTATTGTTGTCATTAGTCTTACCTTACTCTATAACATGCCTCTTGCAATCGACTCTCCATATCGTCTCACATTCTTAGTCAGCGAATGCTACCATCTTGCCTTGACATTCATGAACACGCCACCTAGTTCGCCTCTCTGCGAGGCGCCCCTCCAACCGCTCGGAGTCCCTACTCTTCACAGTGATATCTCCATCCCAAAATAAGGGGCAAAAGAAGAAGACAAAATTGCGCGAGACCCTAAATAAATATGTAGTTGCCTTATCTCTATCGAAATGAATCACACCTGATAAGATAAAAATTACCGACATCATGCATTTAACTTGCCAAAAGTTGTGCCCTTGCACTTAGTGGAAAAGTACTGAAATACTTCTATTATACATTTAAAGTACACGACAGGTTAACCAAAAAACATAGATGCACTAGAAAAGAGCACAATATGATATAAAAATAGATAATAAGCTAGAAATTTCCCAAAAATGAAAAGCATCTGACTTTTGATCATTGGCTCTCTGTTTATTGGTAGTTCAGAACCAACAAAACTTTATAATTGTGCAAAGCATGTCTCAACCGTTATATTGTTCAATTTCTATCCGAATGAATCACAACCAGTAGATCATTGTAGTCATACGAAAAAAGATTGAGTAGCTCAGTGCCATTAGGCTTGAATGAACCTCCTCGACCAAAGCATAAGAAGATATCACCAACCCTACCATGAGTCGTAATTCATTGCAGTGGTCTCTGCCACCCAACAGGAAGAAGTAAATGAATAAGGTAAAGTTGTTAAACCCGGCCCCAATATATGTTGTACTCTTAATAACAACAATGGTGATAGTGGAAATTACCATCATCTAGCATTTCACTTGGTAAAAGTTGCACTATTGCACTCTTTGGAGTGTGCACTAGAACACTTGTATTGTGTAATAAAAGGTACATGATGAGTTACTCTGAAAAATAGAGATGTGCCAGAAATTTATAGAAAATATATAGGCGTTAATCTAGTGTATCATCTTTCAACAACAAGTCATAACATATAGTGTTCAAATTTTGATCAAGGGTTATAACAACCCGATAGAAAGGAGGAGCTTGAGACCACGTCATTGACTTAATGGGGAGGGGAGGGGGGGGTACCAAAACCAACCATTTGGTTGTAGTCTCGGTTCCCTAGAACCTAATATATAAGGTAGAGTACACCCTTCGTATGAGGTGGAAATCTCACAAAGTAAGACAAGACACACCCCAACTATTGATCCTTAAGTCATATGGAGGGTCCCGAAAGTCCATATCCACTGCCTGCCAGGTTTATGTTCGCAATCCTGTAGAATTACATTGTTCTGCTACCCTCCACTCTAACTTCTCCACTATGCATATGACTAGCATGCATGGGTTATCAGGTTCTCCTTCGATGGCCACAACCATCCCATGCATTACTCATGCTTCAACCATTATGTACGTGTTCGACATTGTGAGAGTAGGACTTTAATGATGTTAATGCTAAGGATTATGCCTAAGGATGGTGCCAAAGTTCCCAAATCTCAATTAGAACACTAGTAATCCTCATGTTAATGTTAACCATTCAAGAAATGGACCTATTTAAGTATGTATCTATCATGACTAGAAGCTATTTTTTTCCAGCTAATGTTAACTAATCATGCCCTAAGCATTTTTTGATAAATCAAACTGACCATGATTTTAGGTTAAGTTACAAATATATGAACACTAGAAAATTGAATAAAAGTATATCTAGCAGTGGACCCTTTTTAGCAATGATCCATAACATATGGATCTTTAGAATTCTGCCTACCTGATCTTACCTAATAGATCTTTACAACTTGTACCTAAGTAGATTCCAGTTAATCGATCGACATAACTGTGTCTAAACATGTCACAATTGGTATACCATATTTCGGTGTCAAAACCGGCAGACCTCGGGGTAGGTGGTCCCAAGCTGTGGATCTCAGACAGATGGTAACAAGAACAAAGAGACGATGTTTTACCCAGGTTCGGGCCCTCTTGATGGAGGTAAAACCCTATGTCCTGCTCTTGTTTATATTAATGGAGATGTATCAAGTACATAGTTGATCCACCTAGAGATCGTAATATGTGGTCTAACTCTAGGGCTAGATGAATGATATTGCGTTGATTTTTATCTATGGACTAAACCCTGCGGCTTATATACATGCCAGTAGGGTATCTAGGGTTACAAGGTCAGTATCTTGGAGCAAGGCGGCGAGAGAGATCTTGGAGTATACGTCAAATCTTTAGTGGAGGTGGTCTTGATCACGCCTCCTGCGTACAACCTCCGGAGTCCATCTTGATCATGAATGAGGGCCCATCGACCCAACCCAAAGATCGTGGACTGACTAGGCTAGCACCTCCCAATCTAGGACACCGTCAGTAGCCCCTAAACGGGTCTTCTACACCGAGGAAGACTTCTCTGGACTTCGGATCCGCAGTCTTCGGCTCGATAGTGAGTTTCCCTCTAAGGAGTCGTCAAACACCAATGCTCCTGCCAGGTGGACCCGGACTTGCCGCATGTGGCTCTAGTCCTTGACCTTGCAACCGCGCCTTTACAGGGAAGCGAGGCACTTTATGGCAAAACATCGAAACGTCGGTCCCCTTATATTCATGGGCTAATTGTGTCGATTAACCGCATTAGCCCAACCCTTCCTTTCCAAACCAATCACGCCAGCGTTCCTTTCTCTCAAATCCATCCTTTAGAGTTCTCATGGCAAGCAATGCAGGCACCTCAAGGCACCCTCACGGCCCTGTCAAAGGCGACTGGTGTAGTCATGCAGTCTTGATCCTTCATCTAGAATGGCTAGCCAAGCAAGGTTATTTGCCAGATTCAGATCTGACTGCAACCCGTGCAGTATTTACATCCATGAATGGCCAAGTACACACAAATAATCACCTTTCCCCTCGAGAGGGCGAGAGGGTATGTTTCATCTCCTTTTTACTGCATGGATTATGGTTTCCTATTCACCCCTTGCTCCGGGGTTTGCTAGAGTTTTACGGGTTGTAGCTTCATCACCTTACCCCAAATGCTATTCTACATATCACGGGGTATGTTTCCCTCTGTGAGATGCACCTCAGATGCGAGGCCCACTTTGAGCTATGGTAGAGGTATTTCTGCATAATGCCCCGTTCTTTGGCCGAGAAGTTATATGATGTCGGGGCAGCCGAAGTCTGTCCAATCGAGGGGACAGAGTACCCTCCCATCTCACTTCTGTAGGATACCAACCTCTGGTTGACCGAATGGTTTTATATAGACGACGTCCCTCTCATGGAGCTAGTTTGGTCAGGACTCCCCTCATTCTCCATGGAGCCCCCGAAGAGGCGATACAGCTGGAGGCCAAAAATCCTGACCTCAGAGGAAAGTGCCGAGGTAACCAAACTGGCGGCTCAACTGACACACCTGACGCCCACCAGTGTGCCCATTATTGACGTAATGGCCACGGTGATAGACTGAAGAGTCCAACCACTTCAGCAGCGCTCCCACTTGGCGTGTGAGCTCAATGGGACCGACAATTCTTCACAAACCATTCGGGAAAGTTTCTACGACCAAGCAGCCTTTGGGACAGCGCTGGCCAGGATCTATGAAGGGATGGCGAAAGACTTCGCCCAGTGGCAGTTTCACCATGGACTATCTTATTGCAATCCCGCCAAAATAGTAAGTTCATTCCTGACCTCCTTGTTTTCCTCGAGCTTATCTTAGCATCTGACCCACTATGTACCGGCTCTTCGAGCATATATGGAGGCATTGGCTTGAGGGCATAAGCAGTTCGGCACCTGAGCTGGAGCTGCAGTGCCGAGCAGAGGACCCCCTATTCAACAAGGATGAAGATCTAGCCCTTATTTATGAAGGGAGGGAGTTTTTCCTAGAGATCCTTGACATCCCAAGGGTAGGCATTACCCTTGATACGCCGGGGATGAGGCTAGCTTCAACGGTAATGCCCCTTCCTCTAATCAAAAGAGAACCCCTCGTCCTCCAGCCCCTAGTCATCTGACTTCTCCTCCAAAGGGGCGGCGCTCCAAATGCCTATGCAGAGAAATGGTTCCACAAGAAAGGATCCCGGAGAGGCACAAGAAGGTCAAGCCGAGGTCACATGGGTGGGCGAAACTGCCCCTATTACCAGGTAATTCATTTGATCACCACCAGTGCAAAGGCATTTCAGATATTAACTTACCCGATTATCTTGTAGGCAACCCTCAACAACAAGTGCGAGGGTTGAGGGAGTTGGGACCTTATTCAGGGAGGCAGAAGCTCGTGCCTCCGTGGGAACCGCCTCTGAGGGCCCCAATCCCCAAGACTTGGCGACCAGCTCGGCCACTTCATCTGAGATCAAATGTGTTGTGAATTTCCACTGACGGAAAGCTTCTCTAAGAAATCCACCCTTCTCGGATCATGAGTTCAGTGCCGTCAGTACAGTAGATGCTTATCTCGGGGCAGCCCGAGGCACCTTCGATCAATCGTTGGACGTCTTGTCACGAAGTTTGCGGGTAAGGATTTACCCAAATTCATACTTTGGGATTTCGCATATTTGTTTGAAGATAAATAGGACTACCAATTACGGTAGCCCCTAAGGCTTGGCATGGGCCCCTGGGACCGTACCAAGGCTTGAATACTAATAAGTGTCTGCTACCATATAACAGGATGCTTGATGGAACAATGATTAGCTGACCGAGGCGCTGGCCCAAACAAAGGGGAGGCTAGACGCTGCTCTGAACAAGGTGGAACAGGTGAAGAAATTCACCAGGGAGGCGCACAGTAAGTTTGCTTACCGAGGTTTATTCGTGATTTACAGTGAATGAGATAGCCCTAATGCCACAATCCCTTGTAGCAGCGGAATCCCTAGGTCATATTGAGAGAGACCTGAGGCAGGCCCGTGAAGATCTTTTGTATGCAGAGTCACAGCGTCAAGCAAACCATCATGTGGTTAGATAAAGGGTGGATGACGTTAATGCGCTCAGGGCTGAGAACGCCTGACATGCCTAGAAAATTGAGAGCTTAAAAGCTCGACTGGCTGTCGTAGAATCAATGAATTGGCAAACTAATGACATGATTTTTGGTAAGTTGTGTTTTCCAAAGAACGTGCCCATCATGCAGTCATGCTGAGGTGATTAATAGACTGATGTAGTTTCTGTGGCAGCTTCTTTGTTTGGCTTACCCCTCGATGTCCGGGGTCCAATGCCCGAAGAGATGGCGGGTCATATATTCATGGTGCATGAAAGTGTGCGGAAATTGATAAAGGATGTCTATCATGCTTTATGGCCCGAGGTGGAGCAGGTCCCCGAAGATATGGCCATCCTGGCCGAATGGCTAAAAAGAGCTCGACGTCGGATCCAAGCTTGGATTAATATCCGCCTGTCGAGAAGGTGCATGGGAGGCCTAGGCCATGGCGAAGACCCACTATACTGGTCTGAAGACGAACGAGCTAGCAGAGGTAGGACCCATGGGGCTAGATGGGGAGGAGATCCCTACCTGCTACGCTTACGAAAGTGTAATGCTTGCTGTGCAATTTTCGCAGAAGGATTGTGCACTAGATACCTTAATAGATGGACTAGATCGCATGTGATAATGTTGTATGACTTCATGTATTTAAGTACTTTATGTGAGTTCTTAGACCGTACGTCCAAACTCTGTCAACCAGCCTTTGGTTTCCATCTCCTCGGGTAATATCCGAGGAGTGTCCCATACTACTAGCCTAAGTCATCAAACCAGGCGCTTCACGGGCAATCATGCTATATGGCTTGAAAGACGAGTGTGCCAGAAAGTTATGTTATATTACTATTTAACATAAGAAACATCTTACGAGGAAAATAGTTTTTCCAACAGTTCATTTCCTCGCGTGGCTATGTCAAACACATCGGTCTGAACACGGGTGACCTCGGGCTTAAAGCCCGTGGCCGGGGGTTGAAAATACCCCTTCCACGTTAAGACTATGTCGTGTCCGACCAATTTGTATTGCAAGGATGCTAGCTTTCGGCTTTGTCTGTCTGAGGTACTATGTCGGCTGACCCGGGAGTAACAATCACAACGGTTCTCCCTTTCCCCCTAGCCAAAATATAGGGAACATAAGGGGCAAACATAGGAGCCGAGCAACCCATCTTGGCCAAATCTTTAATAAAATCGATACATATTGTGGCTTTAAAGACAATAGTGCATAAGAGGTGGAACAATGCGTGCTTTGAAAAGAATATGCTGTAATATTCCCTGAGATCATTTAAAAATGTTCCGAGGTGAAAAAACAAAAGAAAATAAAAAATAAAGACAAAGAGAAGGGTGCGAGTTATATACATTAGTAGTGTGTGGCGTGTCAGCCATAGAAGCGTCGGAGTAGCGCCGCGTTCCAAGGTTTGGGCTCTAGACGGCCATCCTCTGGGTCTCGAATGCGATAAGCTCCTCCAATTAGCACTTGGTCGATAATAAACGGCCCATCCCATCTAGGGGAAAGTTTGCGCTTTTGCTTTTTGAGATGTAGCCTCATGACGAGGTCCCCGATGTTGAAGCCCTTTGCGCAGACCTCTCTGCCGTGGTAGCACCGGGCCTGCTGTTGATAGATAGTAGACCTTGCCCGTGCGACATTACGCTCTTCTTCGAGAGTGTCTAGGGCATCTTGCTGATCGAGCTCGGCCTCTAGATCTTCTTGCATGTGTACCCGAGGTGCGCCGTGTATGATGTTGCAGGGGAGGACCGCCTCGGCGCCATACACCATAAAAATGATGCGTATCCAGTGGATTTTTTTGGTGTGGTACGCAAGCCCCATAGGAAGGAATCGAGTTCCTTGACCCATTTATAGTCGGCCTCTTGAAGGAAGCACACTAGCCTTGGCTTGATGCCAATAAGGATTAGTCCATTGGCTCGCTCCACTTGACCATTAGACTGTGGGTGGTAGACGGATGCGTAGTCGAGCTTAACGCCCATTTTCTTACACCATGATTTGACCTCTTTGGCAATGAAATTTGTTCTGTTTTCTGTGATCAGACTGCGGGGAACACCGTAACAATGTACAACCCCGTAGATGAATCCGATTACTTGGACAACTTCGGCCGAGGTGACCGGCTTTGCTTCGATCCACTTGGTGAATTTGTCTACCATGACAAGTAGGTATTTGTTTTTGTTGGAGCCGCCTTTAAGTGATTCGACCATATCTAGCCCATAGACCACAAAACGCCAGGCAATGGGTATGGTACAAAGGACCGTGGGTGCATGTGGCTTTGATTGACAAATACCTGATAGCCTGGGCAACATTGTACCAGCGTCGATGCGTCAATGCCCGCAGTCGGCTAATAGAAGCCAACTCGGAAAGCCTTGCTTACCAAGGTTCGGGCATCGGCGTGATGTCCACTCATGCCGGAGTGTATCTCCTGAAGTAGGAGTTGACCTTCTTCCTCGAATATGCATCGGTGGAGGATGCCCGTGGTGCTCATTTTATAAAGCTCTCCTTCGTAAACCTTGTAGGCTTTGGATTGCCTTATGATCCGACGTGCGTCAGTTTCGTTGTCGGGGAGCTCCTTTCTGAGCAAGTACGCGAGCAGCAGCTTGATTCAGGGTGCAATAACTGCCATGACCTCATGTGGGGAGGCGGTTTCCTAGACGGCTGAGCCGCCTATTATGCCTTCGTCGTCTTCGGGCGGGGCATGCTGCCCGACGTCCCTTAAATATGACGTTCCTTTGTTGTCTTGCTAGACTACAGATGACTTAAAAAGCTTCTCGAGGAAGGTGTTATTCGGGACCTTATCCCATTTTGCACCTATTCAGGCAAGTACATCCATGGCCTGGTTGCTATCTCGGGGTATGTGGTGAAATTCTAGTCCCTTGAACCTAGCCGAGATCTTTATGATGGCGTTCCGGTAAGCTGTCATCTTCGGGTCTTTGGCATCGAATTCGTTGTTGACTTGAGAGATGGCAAGGTTGGAATAACCTCAGACCTCCAGGCATTTGACACCCATGGATACTGCTATCCGAAGCCCGTGGAGGAGGGCTTCGTATTTAGCCGCGTTGTTGGAGTCCGTGTACATGATTTGTGTCGGATATCGGGTTCTGGCAAAACCCTTAAGGTTCGAACTCTGGGGTGCACATGAAGATCTTCTCCCTACTGATACTCGCCCACAACCTTACCGCGATTCTAAGCTAGCATGATGAACAACACAAGAGACACGAGGTTTATACTAGTTCGGGCCACTGTTGTGGTGTAATACCCTAATCCAGTGTGTGGTGTGGTGGATTGCCTCTTGGGCTGATGATGAACAGTACAAGGGAAGAACAACCTCGCAAGAGGTGTTCTTGTTGTGGTGTGTAGATGAGCTAGGTCTGGGTCCGCTTGGATTCCCTGGCTCTCGATCAGATTGCCTTCTACTGTGGTGGCTGGCCCTATTTATAGAGGCCCTGGTCCTCTTCCCAAATATTGAGCGGGAAGGGAGCCAACAACGGCCATTTTGAAAGGGGACAACTAGTACAAGCTGTCCTGACTAAAGGTGGTCTTCGACTGCCAAAGGCACTGGTGATGACGCCGTCTTGGGCTCCATGGTGACCTCCATCATGCCATCCTACTGGTTTGGTCTCATTGCACCGATATGGAAACCTTTGCCTGATGCCTCGGTACTCTGCGCCTGCGCTTGCCCCCTTTGCACCAAAGAGGAAACGAGGATGCTGCATAGGCTGGCGCCCGCCTAGTCTTGATCGTCATGGCTTGCATCATGAGCACCTCGCGAGGTACCCCTTGCCTTGAGCTCTCCGCCTCCTCGCGAGCCTGCCTGGTGAGGCCGCCCCTGCGGAGGCCTTGTGTCGTCCGCCCCGTGAGGCTTGGCCCCTTGCGAGGGTCTTGATTGTTTGTTGATGAAGACGGGCCGTACTGGGCCACTGGCTGAGCCACGCTGCAGGCCACAGGCAGGCAAGTCTGGGGACCCCCGTTCCTAGAACACTGACAGTAGCCCGCGGGCCCAAGGCGCGCTCAGACTTGGCTTAGCAGTGAAGCTAAAGGGCAAGTGCGGAGCGCTGCGGGCCCCCACAGCCGGCAACCTTGGTCGCCGCGTGGCGGTTGATTGGACGTGGGCGTCTCCACTTCCCCATGCTGCTTCAGCAACTGCCCAATTTGACGAGTCCCTGCTGCATGCAAAAAGAGTCATCATTACCTACGATCGTGGAGGTCGACGGTTGGCCTCCCTGGGACTATAAGTATGGAGAGGCGAGAGCCCCCACTGTCCATCTCTTCTTGCTCTGCCCACTTCTTCTTCCTTGCTCCACCTCCATTCTCGAAGCCAATGGCACCGATCCACAGGCTCTCACCCGCAGAGAAAGGAAAGGCCCCATGGGAGGGGCCTAACCCGCTCCCGCCGAAGAAACGGCCGGTACCATGCCGCCGCAACGAGGTTGTGAGGCCGGAGATGACGAGGCCCTGGTGCGAGCGGCCGCCTCCTAGGTTCCCGCTACCCCTGTACGCCCGGACCGAGGGCCCTGGAGAAAGAGATGACGAGCGGCACCGCCCGCGCCGCAGGCGAGGTCGACGAGTCATGGTGGCGCGCGTCGTTGCTCCTGGAATCCACGCCGCGGACTCCTCTCGCGAGCTCATGCTTCACGCCGCGATGCCTCCAAGCACCTGGATTCGCTTCCCTTCATTCTTCGCCGCCGAGATGCCGCCGAGGGGGGCTCTCGAGCTTTGGATGCAGCACGCCGACTGCGGTGCTCCGGCGACTGGAGCGGAGGTTGAAGTCGTCGCTCCGGGAAAGGTCTTCATGACCCGAGGCTAGGGCGAGGTCGCCCGGGTCTGCCGAATAGGGGGTGCCCTCGTGATTCATTTTGAATACGATGGCACCTCCTTGATGCTCTTCAAGGTCTTCGATGCAGAAGGCCGCCGCCTGGAGTGCTGCCCCAGGGGTGGCAGCCGAGACATCGACATGCCAGGGGCCAGGCCTACCATCCGCTTCCCCGATGGCTCCTCCGCCAGCAGCGGTGATGCTTGGGAGTCCAGCGACTCTCCCGAGCTCTTCGCGACTCCGGAGCCGAGCGACGACAGCTACGTGCCCTCGAGCTCGCGCCGTGTTCGGAGCAAGGCAGCGGCATCAGGCCGCTGCCGCAACTGATCTGGATGAGGTTGGCGCCGGCCTCTCGTGGCCCACTGTTGATGATGGCATCGGCCATGGAGGCACGGGTAGTTAGGGCTCCTTAGGATTCGCATCTTTTGTTCCCTGCGAGGAATCAAGAAAAACACCTCGCGGGGGCATGTAAAGGGTCCGCGATGTATTTTGTTGATATTATCCTTATTATGAAGCGGTGCGAATGCTTGTCCTGCCCCGGCTGGGTTCCCCCTTTCTAACCTCGCAACGACTTGGTGCTCTACGCTGACAGGTCCCGATCCCCAGGCAGGCTTCAGCCATCGCTGGTATGCCAGGTCGTGATGCCATGGTCAAGGTTAGGAGGTGAGCGGCTCGAGGTCTATTAAGAGCCCCTGAGGCGCGATGCTCAGGAGGTCCCCTTTAGCGCACTAGCAGCCGCCAAAAGGTGAGAAAGGAAGGCAATGTCGCCATCACAGAGCCGCATTAGGCGGAGATCCTGTGCCGCACCAATTAGCTATTCCAAGCGCGAAACTTATCTCGAAAACATGGAGTCATTCCTTCGCGTTGCACCGGACTTGTACGTCGGTAGCTGGGATGTAGTTGGGTTAGGTCCTCGCGAGCTTCCGCTCTCTTCCCCACACCCTTCTTTATGCTCTACATCCTCAGGTCCCGGCCCTCGAGCGAGCTCAGCCGTCGCTGGTATGCCAGGTCATAATGCCGTGGACAAGGCCAGGGGGTGAGGGCTGGAGAGCCAGTAAGAGCTCCTGAGTCGCGATGCTCAGGAGCCCTGACCCTGTTAACGCGCAAGCGGATCGCGCAGGAAAGAGGGAGGGAGCTCATGGTGCCACCCGCTATAGACTTCAGTAGGTTCCTGTAAACCCACATGAGAAAAGCACGGATCACCATTATGATTGCTGACCGGCCATTGGTTGCTCTGAGAGAGGGGTGAGGGCACTGAGGGCCTGGTGAGGTGACGCTTGCGGGGCTGCCGCGGGACAGAGCTCGACCACTCAGATTTGTCGACGTTGTAGGGATGGACCCATGTGCAAGCGTCGTGCCAGCGTGAGCAGCTCTAAAGGTAGGCGCCAATTGAGTAGGCGATAATCACAGGCAGGTTAAGCATGAAGGGCAAATCAGCTTAGATGAACGCAGAAATAGGTGCATGCCACTGGATCAGGCCCGAGCGGCTTGGGGATGATGCAGCCCGAGGGGCGCCCCCAGCAAGGTAAACTAAAGACATAAGCAAAAGAGATACATGCCGCAGGGACAGACCCATGCGACCTAGGAATGATGCAGCCCTGAGGGCGCTCCCATCTGAAATGAACTCGAAAGATGTCACCTGGTACCATTGTAGAAGGGGTGTCAGAGCAGCTTATGATGCACGGTGAAGAGGCAGACCCTCACGAGCCACCGGAGCCCTGAGCCTCGGGAGGCTCTAGGGGTCCAGGCGGTTCCTTGAGGACCATCTCCATCTCCGCCAGGACTGCGTGGTGCCTGGCCTCTCGAGCCACCAGAATGCTCCGCAGATGGCGCTGGTGAGTAGCAACCATGTTTGGCAGGCCAAAAGGCATGCAAACATAGCTGTGCGGCGGACCTTCGCGAGGTCCCATGCGCGAAGGCCAGAGGCGCTCCTGAGATGCAGCTCGGTTGAGCCCTGGGACATCGATGCAGACGCGCAGCTCGCCATCCTCACCTGGATGGGGAGCTACGCCAGGCAAACGGCGATTGCCATGCATGGCTCTTGCTTCCTGAAGCTCCTGAGTGGTCTTGGTGATGAATTTCTGAGGGTTGGGCTTTTCACGCCCTGAGACTTCCTGAGAGAAACGTGCCGCGAAGCACGCCTCCAAGTGGTGCCCGAGCACCTCCCTCTTTATTTTGGCAAAGTCTGAGGCCCTCCAGAAGAGAGCCCCCGAGCCCTGCCCGAGGAGGGCGCCGGGCACGCCTTCCTATGTGATGGAAGGAGGCGCCCCTTGCACGGGTGCAGATCCTGATGCTGCACCTCCTGAAATGCCAACCTTTTGAGGCCTTGAGCTAGGCGATGTCTTCTTCTTCTTGGGGACTGCCTCGGGAGAGTTCTTGCCCTTGCTGTCCGGGTCCTCGATTGATGCAGCTTGGAAGGCACGCTCGAGGGAGCACACCTCATCTTTCTCTTCACAGGGGACTGTGACGATTCTGCCGCTTCCTGGCATCTTGAGGACATTGTAGCCATGGTGGGTCACCGCCATGAACTTGGCCAGGGCTGGATACCCGAGGATGGCATTGTATGGCAGGTGAATGTGGGCGACGTCAAAGTCGATGAGCTCGGTGTGGTAGTTGTTGCGCTGTCCGAAAGTGACAGGGAGGCGGACCTGCCCTATCGGGGTGGTGGAGCCGTCAGTAACTCCTGAGAAAGGCTTGGTAGGCTGAAGTTGATCATATGGCACTTGAAGGTTGTTGAACATCTCGATGGACAGAACGTTGAGCCCTGCACCGCCATCAATGAGGGTCCTGGTAACTTGCACATTGGTGATGACTGGGGAACAAAACATTGGGAGGACGCCAGCTGTAGCCGCACATTTGAGTTGATCTGCTGAGCTGACGTGATGGCGCACTTGGACCACCTGAGCGGGCGCGTGGCCTCGAGCTTGGGGAGGACTGCGTTCACCTCGCGAGCAAATTGCTTGAAGATGCGCTGAGAGGCTGGGGCCTGGGCACCGCCCAAGATGCAAGCGATAGCACGTGGCTCCTGGAAGCCCCCAGCCCCCTCGTCCCGATGGTGGTCGTCATTCCTTCTTGGCGGTGGCGGCAGAGGAGGAAGGTTTGCATTGCCCTGCGGGCGGTCCTCGCGAGGCTGATCCCTCCAGGCTCCCTCGCGAGGCTGGTCTTGCCAGCGATCCTCGTGAGGCCGGTCACACCACTCCTGGCGAGGGCCTCGGTCATCCCATCATCCTCCGCCTCGTCCTCCTCCTCAACCATAGCCCCGGTCGCTGCGCTCGGGGCGTCGACCGAAGCGTCCTTCTCGAACGGCCTTGAGCTCCTGCCATTCGTTGGTGTTGTAGGTGTGGAGGTTGTGGTAGGCGCAGAATCGGTTTCCCTTGGACGACTCCGGCTGGTCCCTGCCGCGCTTCGTGTCTGGCTCTGCTGCGAGCACGGCCGCTCCTTTGCGCTTCACGTCCTTGGCCTTGGCTTTCTTCTCTTCTAGGTCAGTAGCTGGAAGCTCGAGGAGGGAGAGGCGTACCTCCTTAGCTCTTGGGCACCTGGTCGCCAGGTTGAACAGCTCCAGATCCTCGTGGATGGCGAGCTTCTCTTTCATCTTGGCATCACGGACGCCATCAGAAAACGCTGAGATGATGGCCTCGTCCATCACCTTGCGGATCTTGAGGCGGGCGCTGTTGAAACGTTGGATGTACTTCTGCAGGCTCTCTCCAGGCTGCTGCTTGATGCGGGACAGGTCACCCGCGGCTGGAGGGCGATCGCGAGTGCCCTGGAAGTTGGTGATGAAGCGGCTACGCATCTCGTCCCAAGAGGAGATCGAGCAAGGAGGCAGGTTCAGGAGCCAGGTGCGGGCTCCATCCTTGAGCGCCATGGGAAACCAGTTCGCCATGACCTTTTTGTCTTTGTTGGCCGCCTCGATGGGGTCAGCAGTACCGTCATAGCGAGGAGGCAGGTCCGGCTTGAACTTGCTGGGCCAGGCGATGCTACGCAGCTCGGTGGTGAAGGCGCGGCAACCTGCGGTGGCCACCGGAGCCTTTTGAAGGCGCAGGGCTTGCTCTTGATTGTTGCCGCGCACCGCCGCTAGGGGTAGCACGGGGTCTTGGCGTGTTGGTGCAGGGATGCGGTCTTGCCATGCTGGTGCAGGGATCACGTGAGCGCCTTCTTGAGGCCGAGGAATTTCTTGGCAGCTTATTTCTTGCCGCGCGGGCGCCGGACGCGGTGGGTCACGTCCAGGGGCCGCACGCCTTGGAGCGAGGGCGCCTTCTTGGGGAGGAGGTGGCAGAGGCGCTCCCTGAGCAGCGTCGCCCATGCATGACAGAGGGCGAGGCAGTGAGAGGGACGATGCAGGAGAGCCCCCTGTGGTGCTGACGAACTTGGTGATGTGAGCGAGCCCCTCTTCATAGAGATTGTCGATGGGGCGGTAGTGCAGGAGCTCACATGCCAGGAGAAACGCGGCCTGCGCGTCCGTGGTGGCGCGATGAGCGTGCGATGACGAACCAGCTGGGGTCAGCGACGGAGTGGCGGTGCGGACTTCCCGCCGCACCGAGGGGTGCACGAAGATGCTTGCTGCTTGTTCCCCGCCGGGCCGGTGGCGGCGTTGGCGGAAGGCAATGGAGAACGACGAGGAGGCCCGCCGACGGGAGCCGTCTGGGCGACACGGGCGGCGAGAGCAGCTCGGCGCTCGGCGCGGGCTTGGCGAGTGTCTGCCATGGATGTGACGAAGCGATGGGACACAAATCAGCGGAAAAGATTTCGACGCACCCCTACCTGGTGCGCCAAATGTCGGATACCGGGTTCCGGCAAAACCCTTAAGGTTCGAACTCTGATGTGCGCACGAAGATCTTCTCCCTACCGATACTCGCCCACAACCTCGCCGCGATTCTAAGCTAGCATGATGACCAACACAAGAGACACGAGGTTTATACTGGTTCGGGCCACCGTTGTGGTGTAATACCCTAATCCAGTGTGTGGTGTGGTGGATTGCCTTTTGGGCTGATGATGAACAGTACAAGGGAAGAACAGCCTCGCGAGAGGTGTTCTTGTGGTGGTGTGTAGATGAGCTAGGTCTAGGTCCTCTTGGATTCCCTGACTCTCGATCAGATTGTCTTCTACTGTGGCGGCTGGCCCTATTTATAGATGCCTTGGTCCTCTTCCCAAATATTGAGCGGGAAGGGAGCCAACAACGGCCATTTTGAAAGGGGACAGCTAGTACAAGCTATCCTGACTAAAGGTGGTCTTCGACTACCAAAGGCACTGGCGATGATGCCGTCTTGGGCTCCACGGAAACCTCCGTCCTGCTGTCTTGCTGGTCTTGGTCTCGTTGCACTGATATGGAAACCTTTGCCTGATGCTGATATGTCTCCAACGTATCTGTAATTTATGAAGCATTCATGCTATTTTATTATCTGTTTTGAATGATTACAAGCTTTATTATACACTTTTATATTACTTTTGGGACTAACCTATTAACCGGAGGCCCAGCCCATATTGTTGTTTTATTGCATGTTTCAGTATTTCGAAGAAAAGGAATATCAAACAGAGTACAAACGGAATGAAACCTTCGGCAGCGTGATTTTTGGAAAGATTATGATCCAGGAGACTTGGAGTGCAAGCCGGGGGGTCATCGAGGAAGCCACGAGACAGGGGGTGTGCCCTACCCACTCGTGGGCCCCTCGAGGCTCCCCCGACCGACTTCTTTCGCCTATATAAGCCTACGTACGCTAAAAACATCGAATATCAAGATAGATTGGGAGTTCCGCTGCCGCAACCCTCTGTAGCCAGCAGAAA
The DNA here is from genome assembly GCF_018294505.1 of Triticum aestivum. Classification (NCBI taxonomy): domain Eukaryota; kingdom Viridiplantae; phylum Streptophyta; class Magnoliopsida; order Poales; family Poaceae; genus Triticum; species Triticum aestivum. The sequence continues at coordinate 591,958,542 of NC_057804.1, read as the reverse complement.
CCTCTCGGGAGCCCTTCCCGGCACCCTGCCGGAGGGGGGATCCTTCACCGGTGGCCATCTTCATCATCTCGGCGCTATCCATGATGACGAGGGAGTAGTTCATCCTCGAGGCTGAGGGTATGTACCAGTAGCTATGTGTTTGATCTCTCTCTCTCTCTCTCTCTCTCTCTCTCTCTCTCTCTCTCGTTCTCTCTCGTGTTCCCTCTATGGCATGATCTTGATGTATCCCGAGCTTTGCTATTATAGTTGGATCTTATGCTGTTTCTCCCCCTCTACTCTCTTGTAATGGATTGAGTTTTCCCCTTTGAATTTATCTTATTGGATTGAGTATTTTATGATTTGAGAACACTTGATGTATGTCTTGCCGTGATTATCTGTGGTGACAATGGGATATCATGTGCCACTTGATGTATGTTTTGGTGACCAACTTGCGGGTTCCGTCCATGAACCTACGCATAGGGGTTGGCACAGGTTTTCGTCTTAACTCTCCGGTAGAAACTTTGGGGCACTCTTTGAAGTACTTTGTGTTGGTTGAATAGATGAATCTGAGATTGTGTGATGCATATCATATAATCATGCCCACAGATACTTGAGGTGACAATGGAGTATATCGGTGACATTAGGGTTTTGGTTGATTTGTGTCTTAAGGTGTTATTCTAGTATGAACTCTATGATAGATTGAGCAGAAAGAATAGCTTCATGTTCTTTTACTACGAACTCCTGAATAGATAGAACAGAAAGGATAACTTTGAGGTGGTTTCGTACCCTAACATAATCTCTTCGTTTGTTCTCCACTATTAGTGGCTTTGGAGTGACTCTTTGTTGCATGTTGAGGGATTGTTATATGATCTATCTATGTTATTATTGTTGAGAGAACTTGCACTAGTGAAAGTATGAACCTTAGGCCTTGTTTCCTATCATTGCAATACCGTTTGTGCTCACTTTTATCATTAGGTACCTTGCTGTTTTTATAATTTCAGATTACAAAAACCTTTATCTACCATCCATATTGCACTTGTATCACCATCTCTTCGCCGAACTAGTGCACCTATACAATTTGCGATTGTATTGGGTGTGTTGGGGACACAAGAGACTCTTTGTTATTTGGTTGCAGGGTTGTTTGAGAGAGACCATCTTCATCCTACGCCTCCTACGGATTGATAAACCTTAGGTCATCCACTTGAGGGAAATTTGCTACTGTCCTACAAACCTGTGCACTTGGAGGCCCAACAACGTCTACAAGAAGAAGGTTGTGTAGTAGACATCAAGCTCTTTTCTGGCGCCGTTGCCGGGGAGGCTAGGTAAGCAGCACTCACACCCCATCAGCCAAGCTCTTTTCTGGTGCCGTTGCCAGGGAGGTGAGTGCTTGAAGGTATATATTTAGATCTTGCAATCGAATCTTTTTGTTTCTTATTTTATCACTAGTTTAGTCTATAAAAGAAAACTATAAAAAAATGGAATTGAGTTTGTCTCATACACTTCATCTTTTTAACATCTTTCGTAAGAATGATGGTAAGGAAAATTGTGCTCAAGTGCTAGAAGAAGAAATCTATAAAATGTTTGTCACTAAATCTTTGAATGATGAGCATGATTTCAATGTTATTAGTATGAATTCTTTGAATACCCATGATGCTAATGATATGCAAAGCCACAAGCTTGGGGATGCTATGTTTGATGAATATGATATTTTTTGTCCCCCAAGTTTTGATGAGAATATTTATTATGATGAAAGCATGCCTCCTGTTTATGATGACTATATTGATGGAAGTGGGTTTGGAAGAGTGTCAACTTTAGGTAGTATTGATCCCACTATTTTGGAGGATATTTGATCTTATTGTGATGAATATGAAAGTGGATTTGGAAGAGTGTCAACTTTATTTAGTGATGATTCCACTATTTCGGAAGAGGTTCCAATTGATTATGAGAACAAAGTTGCTATCTATGATGATTATTGTGATGACTTGTATGCTATTAAGAATAATGATAACCATGAAACTTGTCATCATGATTTTAGTTTTCAATTGTATTATGCCTCACATGATAGTTATTTTGTTGAGTTTGCTCCCACTATTATTCATGAGAAGAATTTTGCTTATGTGGAGAGTAGTAAATTTTCTATGCTTGTTGATCATGAAAATAATGCTTTAGGTGATGGTTATATTGTTTAATTCATTCATGATGCTACTGAAAATTATTATGAGAGAGGAACATATGCTTGTAGGAATTGCAATAATGTCAAGTTTCCTATCTATGTGTTGAAAATTTTGAAGCTATGCTTGTTTTACCTTCCTATGCTAGTTGATTATTGTTCCCATAAGTTGTTTTCTCACAAAATCCCTATGCATAGGAAGTGGGTTAGACTTAAATGTGCTAGTCATATTCTTCATGATGCTCTCTTTATGTTTCAATTCTTATCTTTATGTGAGCATCATCGAAATCATCATGCCTAGCTAGGAGCGTTAAACGATAGCGCTTGTTGGGAGGCAACCCAATTTATTTTTGTTTCTTACTTTTTGTTCCTGTTTAGTAGTAAATAATTTATCTAGACTCTGGTTAGATGTGGTTTTATGTTTTAATTAGTGTTTGTGCCAAGTAGAACCTTTGGGAAGACTTGGGTGAAGTCTTTATGATCTTGCTGTAAAAAACAGAAACTTTAGTGCTCACGAGATTAGCTGCCATTTTTTTACTGGAGAGTACTTTTAGGTTTATTATTTTTGAAAATGATTAATAGACAAATTCCTCAGGTCCACCAATTTATTTCAGAATTTTTGGAGTTCCATAAGTATACATTTGATAAAGATTACTACAGACTCTTCTGTTTTTGACAGATTCTGTTTTCATTGTGTTATTTGCTTATTTTGATGAATCTATGGCTAGTATGTAAGGGTATGAACCATAGAGAAGTTAGAATACAGTAGATATTACACCAATATGAATTTATAATGAGTTAATTACAGTACCTAAATGGTGATTTATTTTCATATACTAACGGAGCTTACGAGTTTTGTTTTGAGTTTCGTGTTGTGAAGTTTTCAAGTTTTTGGTAAGGATTCGATGGACTATGGAATACGGAGTGGCAAGAGCCTAATCTTGGGGATTCCCAAGGCACCCCAAGGTAATATTAAAGTACAATCAAGAGCCTAAGCTTGGGGATGCCCCAGAAGGCATCCTCTCTTTCGTCTTCGTTCATCGGTAACTTTACTTGGAGCTATATTTTTATTTGCCACATGATATGTGTTTTGCTTGGAGCATCATTTTATTTTGTTAGTATTTGCTTTATGTTATTTAGAATAATGTTTTGCATCTTTATTTTCAATAAAAATGTCAAGGATAGCCTTTACCATGCTTATTTTGCTAGTATACATGTTGCTGTTTGAAAACAGTAAGTTTACCGCTGTTGCAAAAATTCCCTAGAAAATTCAGAGAGTGATATAATATTGAATCTTTTTGCATAATGAGATCTGATAAATATTTTACAGCTTACTATTTTTCTTATAATTTTTGGAGTTAGGTAAGTATGATGAATCTTGCATTCTTTACAGACTATACTGTTTTGGCAGATTGCTGTTATGTTTGCATTGTTTGCATATTTTGCTTGTTTAATGATTCTATTTGAGGATAGGAGTATTAAATATGCAGAGACATTTAGTATGCAATATTGAATAATAATCTTAGTGATTTTTTACAGTAGAAAATGATATGGTTTTGCATTGGTTTATACTAACGTATCTCACGAGTTCTTGTTGAGTTTGGTGTGGATGAACCTTTTGATAAAAAGAGAAACCATGATATGAGAGGAATTAAGGAGACACAAAAGTTCAAGCTGGGGGATGCACAAGGCACCCCAAGATAATATTTCAAGAAGTCTCAAGCATCTAAGCTTGGGGATGCCCCGTTAGGCATCCCACCTTTCCTCTTCAACAACTATCGGTTAGCATCGGTTGAACCTAAGTTTTTGCTTCTTTACATGAGTTGTGCTATCCTTGCAATGTCATTTTGTTTTGCTTTGCTTGCTGTTTGAATAAAATACCAAGATCTGAAATTCTTTATTGAGAGAGTGTCTTCACATAGTTACATAATTATTTAACTACTCATTGATCTTCAATTATATCTTTTTGGAGTAGTTTTTCATTTACTCTTGTGCTTCACTTATATCCTATGAGTAAATGGTTGAATGAGTTGAATGTCATAAATCTGAAATTATATATGTTTCATTTACTTATCCCATGGGTATTAATGACTTCACATCTAAGAAGTAGAGGTAGTAAATTTATCGAAGGTTAGCAAGCATTGTATTGGTCATTTGAACAATTCATGAAAGAATATTGAAGGAAGAGAGATTTCATATATAAATATATTATCATAGACATCTTTTATAATTGTGAACACTCATTAAGTATGACATGCTAAAGAGTTGATGTCGGACAAGGAAGACAACGTAATGGGTTATGTTTTCTCGCATCTCAGTTAAAGTATATTGTCATGGATCATTCAAACATGTTGAGCTTGCCTTTCCCCCTCATGCTAGCAAAAATTCCTAGCACCAAGTAGAGATACTACTTGTGCTTCCAAATATCCTTAAACCCAGTTTTGCCATGAGAGTCCACCATATCTACCTATGGATTGAGTAAGATCCTTCAAGTAAGTTGTCATCGGTGGAAGCAATAAAATTTGCTCTCTAAATATGCATGACTTATTAGTGCGGAGAAAATAAGCTTTGTATGATCTTGTTATGGAAGCAATAAAAGCGACGGACTGCATAATAAAGGTCCATATACAAGGGGCAGTATAAAGTATCGTTCTTTCGCATTAAGATTTTGTGTATCCAACACTAAAAGCGCATGACAACCTCTGCTTCGCTCTGTGAAGGGCCTATCTTTTACTTTATGCCTTTTACTTTATGCAAGAGTCAAGGTGATCTTCACCTTTCCCTTTTTCATTTTATCCTTTGGCAAGCACTTTGTGTTGGGGTGATCCTGAAATATATATCCAATTGGATGTACGTTAGCATGAACTATTATTGTTGACATCACCCAAAGGTGAATACGTTTGGAGACAACATTTTAAGCCCCTATCTTTCTCTGTGTCTGATTAAAACTTCATAACCACAAATATTGCGTGAGTGTTAGCAATTGTAAAAGACTATATGATAGTTGAGTATGTGAAGTTTGCTAAATCAAAGCTCTGACATAGACCCTTCCTGAAAATAGGATGAATTGCAATTGTTTGATAACTAAGAATGAAGTTTGCTAGTTTTCAAGAAAGTTTATGGTCTATGCTTTAACATGTGAATAGCTTCTTACTTGATTATGAATAGTTTTATGAGATGAACTTCTGTTATGACATATATTGATGCTAGTAAAGGTGATTGAAATTATCATTGATCAAACTTGTGCACCTCTAGCATTCACACTTCATAAATTCTTTCTTTTATCATTTACCTACTCGAGGACGAGCAGGAATTAAGCTTGGGGATGCTGATACGTCTCCAACGTATCTATAATTTATGAAGGATTCATGCTATTTTATTATCTATTTTGAATGATTACGGGCTTTATTATACACTTTTATGTTACTCTTGGGACTAACCTATTAACCGGAGGCCCAGCCCATATTGCTGTTTTATTGCCTGTTTCGGTATTTTGAAGAAAAGGAATATCAAATGGAGTCCAAACGGAATGAAACCTTCGGCAACGTGATTTTTGGAAAGATTATGATCCAGGAGACTTGGAGTGCAAGCCGGGGGGTCATCGAGGAAGCCAAGAGATAGGGGCGTGCCCTACCCTCTCGTGGGCCCCTCGAGGCTCCCCGACCGGCTTCTTACGCCTATATAAGCCTACGTACCCTAAAAACATCGAATATCAAGATAGATCGGGAGTTCCGCCGCCGCAAGCCTCTGTAGCCACCAGAAACCTCTTGGAGCCCTTCCTGGCACCCTGCCGGAGGGGGGATCCTTCACCGGTGGCCATCTTCATCATCCCGACGCTATCCATGATGAGGAGGGAGTAGTTCACCCTCAAGGCTGAGGGTATGTACCAGTAGCTATGTGTTTGATCTCTCTCTCTTGCTCTCTCTCTCTAGTTCTCTCTCGTGTTCCCTCTATGGCATGATCTTGATGTATCCTGAGCTTTGCTATTATAGTTGGATCTTATGATGTTTCTCCCCCTCTACTCTCTTGTAATGGATTGAGTTTTCCCCTTTGAAGTTATCTTATCGGATTGAGTCTTTTATGATTTGAGAACACTTGATGTATGTCTTGCCGTGATTATCTGTGGTGACAATGGGATATCATGTCCCACTTGATGTATGTTTCGGTGACCAACTTGCGGGTTCCGCCCATGAACCTATGCATAGGGGTTGGCACACGTTTTCATCTTGACTCTCCGGTAGAAACTTTGGGGCACTCTTTGAAGTACTTTGTGTTGGTTGAATAGATGAATCTGAGATTGTGTGATGCATATCGTATAATCTTGCCCACGGATACTTGAGGTGACAATGGAGTATCTAGTGAACGAAATATGCCCTAGAGGCAATAATAAAGTTATTATTTATTTTCCTTATTTCATGATAAATGTTTATTATTCATGCTAGAATTGTATTAACCGGAAACATAATACATGTGTGAATACATAGACAAACATAGTGTCACTAGTATGCCTCTACTTGACTGGCTCGTGAATCAAAGATGGTTAAGTTTCCTAACCATAGACATGAGTTGTCATTTGATTAACGGGATCACATCATTAGGAGAATGATGTGATTGACTTGACCCATTCCGTTAGCTTAGCACTTGATCGTTTAGTATGTTGCTATTGCTTTCTTCATGACTTATACATGTTCCTATGACTATGAGATTATGCAACTCCCGTTTACCGGACGAACACTTTGTGTGCTACCAAACGCCACAACGTAACTTGGTGATTATAAAGGTGCTCTACAGGTGTCTCCAAAGGTACATGTTGAGTTGGCGTATTTCGAGATTAGGTTTTGTCACTCCGATAGTCGGAGAGGTATTTCTAGGCCCTCTTGGTAATGCACATCACAATAATACTTGCAAGCAATGTAGCTAATGAGTTAGTTACGAAATGATGCATTACATAACGAGTAAAGAGACTTGCCGGTAACGAGATTGAACTAGGTATTGGATACCGACGATTAAATCTCGGGCAAGTAACATACCGATGACAAAGGGAACAACGTATGTTGTTATGCGGTTTGACCGATAAAGATCTTCGTAGAATATGTAGGAGCCAATATGACCATCGATATTCCTCTATTGGTTATTGATTGGAAACAGTTCTAGGTCATGTCTACATAGTTCTCGAACCCGTAGGGTTTGCACGCTTAAGGTTTCGATGGCAGTTATATTATGAGTTTATGAGTTTTGATGTACTGAAGTTTGTTCGGAGTCCCGAATGTGATTACGGACATGACGAGGAGTCTCGAAATGGTCGAGACATGAAGATTGATATATTGGAAGCCTATATTTGGATATCGGAAGTGTTCCGGGTGAAATCGGGATTTTACCGGAGTACCGGGAGGTTACCGGAACCCCCCGGGGGCTTAATGGGCCTACATGGGCCCTAGTGGAGAGGAAGAGAGGAGGCAAGGGCTGGGCCGCGCGCCCCTCCCCCCCAGTCCGAATAGGACAAGGAGAGGGGGGCGGCGCCCCCCCTTTCCTTCCTCTCTCCCTCCTCCTTCCCCCTTCTCCTATTCCAACTAGGAAAGAAGGGAGTCCTAGGCCGCCTCGTCCCCCTTGGCTCCTTTATATACGGGGCAGGGGGGCACCTCTAGGCACAACAATTGATCTCTTGATCTCTTAGCCGTGTGCGGTGCCCCCCTCCACCATAATCCTCGATAATATTGTAGCGGTGCTTAGGCGAAGCCCTGCGACGGTAGAACATCAAGATCGTCACCACGCCATTGTGCTGACGGAACTCTTCCCTAACATTCTGCTGGATCGAAGTCCGGGGATCGTCATCGAGCTGAACGTGTGCTAGAACTCGGAGGTGCCGTAGTTTCGGTGCTTGATCGGTCGGGCCATGAAGACATATGACTACATCAACCGCGTTGTTCTAATGCTTCCGCTTTTGGTCTACGAGGGTACGTGGACAACACTCTCCCCTCTCGTTGCTATGCATCACCATGATCTTGCGTGTGCGTAGGATTTTTTTTTGATATTACTACGTTCCCCAACAGTGGCATCCGAGCCAGGTTTTATGCGTAGATGTTATATGCACGAGTAGAACACAAGTGAGTTGTGGGCGATACATGTCATACTGCTTACCAGCATGTCATACTTTGGTTCCGCGGTATTGTTGGATGAAGCGGCCCGGACCGACATTACGCGTACGCTTAGGCGAGACTAGTTTTACCGCTGTGCTTTGCACATAGGTGACTAGCGGGTGTCAGTTTCTCCAACTTTAGTTGAACCGAGTGTGGCTACGCCCGGTCCTTGAGAAGGTTAAAACAACACTAACTTGATGAACTATCGTTGTGGTTTTGATGCGTAGGTAAGAACGGTTCTTGCTCAGCCCGTAGCAGCCACGTAAAATTTGCAACAACAAAGTAGAGGACGTCTAACTTGTTTTTACAGGGCATGTCGTGATGTGATATGGTCAAGACGTGATGCTATATTTTATTGTATGAGATGATCATGTTTTGTAACCGAGTTATCAGCAACTGGCAGGAGGCATATGGTTGTCGCTTTATTGTATGAAATGCAAGCGCCCTGTAATTACTTTACTTTATCACTAAGCGGTAGTGCTAGTCGTAGAAGCAATAGATGGCGAAATGACAACGACGCTACGATGTAGATCAAGGTGTCGTGCCGGTGACGATGGTGATCACGATGGTGCTTCGGAGATGGAGATCACAAGCACGCGATGATGATGGCCATATCATATCACTTATATTGATTGCATGTGATGTTTATCCTTTATGCATCTTATATTGCTTTGATTGACGGTAGCATTTTAAGATGATCTCTCACTAATTATCAAGAAGTGTTCTCCGTGAGTATGCACGCGAAAGTTCTTCGTGGTGAGACACCACGTGATGATCGGGTGTGATAGGCTCTACGTTCAAATACAACGGGTGCAAAATAGTTGCACACGCGGAATACTCAGGTTAAACTTGACGAGCCTAGCATATACAGATATGGCCTCAAAACACGGAGACCGAAAGGTCGAACGTGAATCATATAGTAGATATGATCAACATAGTGATGTTCACTATTGAAAACTACTCCATCTCACGTGATGATCGGACGTGGTTTAGTTGATTTGGATCACGTGATCACTTAGATAACTAGAGAGATGTCTGTCTAAGTGGGAGTTCTTAAGTAATATGATTAATTGAAATTTAATTTATCATGAACTTAGTCTTGGTAGTATTTTCCAAATTATGTTGTATATCAATAGCTCGCGTTGTTGCTTCCCTATGTTTTTGCTTCCCTATGTTTTTATATGTGTTCCTAGAGAAAACTAAGTTGAAAAATGTTGGTAGCAATGATGCGGACTTGGTCCGTGATCTGAGGTTTATCCTCATTGCTGCATAGAAGAATTATGTCCTTGATGCACCGCTAGGTGACAGACCTATTGCAGGAGCAGATGCAGACGTTATGAATGTTTGGCTAGCTCAATATGATGACTACTTGATAGTTTTGTGCACCATGCTTTATGGCTTAGAACCGGGACTACAAAAACGTTTTTGAAACGTCATGGAACATATAAGATGTTTCAAGAGATGAAATTGGTATTTCAGACTCATGCCCGTGTCAAGAGGCATGAGACCTTTGACAAATACTTCGCCTAAAAGATGGAGGAGAATTGCTCAACTAGTGAGCAAGTACTTAGATTGTCTGAGTACTACAATCGCTTGAATCGAGTGGGAGTTAATCTTCCAGATAAGATAGTGATTGGCAGAGTTCTCTAGTCACCATCACCAAGTTACTGGAACTTCATGATGAACTATAATGCAAGGGATGACGAAAATGATTCCCGAGCTCTTCATGATGCTAAAATCGACGAAGGTAGAAATCAAGAAAGAGCATCAAGTGTTGATGATTGATAAGACCACTAGTTTCAAGAAAAGGGCAAAGGGAAAGAAAGGGAACTTCAAGCATAATGGCAAGCAAGTTGTCACTCCCGCGAAGAAGCCCAAAGCTGGACCAAAGCCTGAAACTGAGTGATTATACTGCAAAGGAAATGGTCACTAGAGGCGGAAATGCCCTGAATATTTGGTGGATAAGAAGGATGGCAAAGTGAACAAGTGTATATTTGATATACAGGTTATTGATGTGTACCTTACTAGTGTTTATAGTAGCCCCTGAGTATTTGATATTTGTTCGGTTGCTAAATATTAGTAACTCGAAACAGGAGTTACGGAATAAACATAGACTAGTTGAGGGTGAAGTGACGATGTGTGTTGGAAGTAGTTCCAAGATTGATATGATCATCATCACACTCTCCCTACACATTCGAGATTTGTGTAGAACCTAAATAAGTGTTATTTGGTGTTTGCGTTGAGCATGAATATGATTTGATCATGTTTATTGCAATACGGTTATTCATGTAAAGTCAGAGAATAATTGTTGTTCTATTTACATGAATAAAACCTTCAATGGTCATACACCCAATGAAAATAGTTTGCTGGATCTCGATCATAGTGATAAACATATTCATAATATTGATGCGAAAAGATGCAAAGTTAATAATGATAGTGCAAGTTATTTGTGGCACTGCCGTTTGGGTCATATCGGTGTAAAGCGCATGAAGAAACTCCATAAAGATGGATTTTTGGAATCACTTGGTTATGAATCATTTGATGCTTGCGAACCGTGCCTTATGGGCAAGATGACTAAAACTCCGTTCTTCAGAACAATGGAACGAGCTACTGACTTGTTGGAAATAATACATACCGATGTATGCGATCCAATAAGTATTGATGCTCGTGGTGGGTATCATTATTTTCTGACCTTCACAAGATGATTTGAGCAGATATGAGTATATCTACTTAATGAAGCACAAGTCTGAAACATTTGAAAAGTTCAAAGAATTTCAGAGTGAAGTGGAGAATCATCGTAACAAGAAAATAAAGTTTCTGTGATTTGATCGCGGAGACAAATATTTGAGTCACCCCTTGCCTTGATCTCATGGCTTGCGTCATGAGCACCTCGCGAGGTACCCCTTGCCTTGATCTCTCCGCCTTCTCGCGAGCCTACCTGGTGAGGCTGCCCCTGCAGAGGCCTTGTGTCGTCCGCCCCGCGAGGCTTGGCCCCTCGCGAGGGTCTTGAGCGTTTGTTGATGAAGACGGGCCGTACCGGGCCACTGGCTGAGCCACGTTGCAGGCCACAGGCAGGCAAGTCTAGGGACCCCCGTTCCGAGAACGTCGACAATTTGTAACACATATCTAATGTTGTCTCCCATGGGTGATGTGAGCACGATGCGAGCCCCTAGGGTGGTGAGCATTTTAGAGCCATCAAAATACATGGTCCAATGTGAGTAGGTGATGTATTCCCAGGGGAGTTCGGCCTCCGTCCATTCGGCCAAAAAATCGGCCAGCACCTGGAATTTAATGGCCCAACGCAGTTGTAGATGATTTCAAAAGGTAGGAGTTGTATGTCCCACTTGGCTATATGCCGGTCGCCCTGCTATTAATTATGTCACTTAACGATAAGTCGGATATAACGGTCACCGAACACTCCTGGAAGTAGTGCCGAAGTTTTTGGGATTCCATGAAGACGACATAGGCTATCTTTTGGTAGTGAGGGTATCGTGACTTGCACGGGGTTAAGACTTTGGAGACGTAATAAATGGGCCTCTGGACCTGGAATTTGTGACCCTCCATGTCTCGCTCGACCACGAGAACTATGCTAACCACCTGATTTGTGGTCGAGATGTATAATATTATTGGTTCACATATACCTGGTGCTGGCAGGATGGGATTGGTGGCAAGGAGAGCCTTGTTGTCTTCCAGCGCCGCCGCAGCCTCCGCGTTCCATTTAAATATTTTTGTTTGCTTTAATAGCCTATATAGGGGCACGACCTTCTCTCTGAGTTGTGATATAAAGCGACTTAAGGCCGTCACATAGCCCGCCCATTTTTGGACATGTTTGAGCTCTGTTGGTACATCCGAACGGTCCAAGGGTCGGATTTTGGCCGGATTAGCTTTGATTCCTCAGCTGGAGACAATGAAGCCAATGAGTTTGCCAGTCGGGACCCCAAAGATGCATTTATCCGGATTGAGTTTAATCTGATACCTCCCGTAAGCTATCAAATGTGCCGCGGAGGTTGTCCACCAACTGTCCGACGTGCTTGGTTTTGACAACCACATCGTCTATGTAGGCCTCGACGGTCTTCTCGATGTGTTTTTCTAGGCATGTTTGAATCATGCATTGGTATGTGGCACCGACGTTCTTTAGTCCAAAAGGCATTATGTTGAAGCAGAAAGGCCTGTAGGGTGTAATGAACATTGTTCTTGCCTGATCGGATTCCCGCATCTTTATTTGATGATATCCCGAGTAAGCATCCAGGAAGCACAACACATCACGACCTGTGATACGTCTCCAATGTATCTATAATTTTTGATTGTTCCATGCTATTATATTACCCCTTTTGGATGTTTATGGGCTTTATTCTACACACTTATATCATTTTTGGGACTAACCTACTAACCGGAGGCCCAGCCCGTATTGCTGTTTTTTTTGCCTATTTCAGTATTTCGAAGAAAAGGAATATCAAACGGAGTCCAAACGGAATGAAACCTTCGGGAGTGTGATTTTTGGAACGAACAAGATTCGGAGAGCTTGGAGTGCAAGTCAGGAAGCTCCCGAGGATCCCACGAGATAGGGGGCCGCCCCCTGTCTCGTGGGACCCTCGGGCGTCCACCGACGTACTTCTTCCTCCTATATATACCTACGGACCTCAGAAACATCAAGGAGCACCACGAAACACAATTTCCACCGCCGTAACCTTCTGTATCCGCGAGATCCCATCTTGGAGCCTTTGTCGGCACTCTGCCGGAGGGGGAATCGACCATGGAGGGCCTCTACATCAACATCCTTGCCCCTCCGATGAGTTGTGAGTAGTTTACCACAGACCTACGGGTCCATATTTATTAGCTAGATGGCTTCTTCTCTCTTTTTGGATCTCAATACAATGTTCTCCCCCTCTCTTGTGGAGATATATTCGATGTAATCTCTTTTTGCGGTGTGTTTGTCAAGATCCGATGAATTGTGGTTTATGATCAGATTTATCTATGGATAATAATTGAATCTTCTTTGAATTCTTTTATGTATGATTGAGTTATCTTTGCAAGTCTCTTCGAATTATTAGTTTGGTTTGGCCTACTAGATTGGTATTTCTTGCCATGGGAGAAGTGCTTAGCTTTGGGTTCAATCTTGCGGTGTTCTTACCCAGTGACAGAAAGGGTTGCAAGACACGTATTGTATTGTTGCCATCGAGGATAACAAGATGGGGTTTATATCATATTGCATGAGTTTATCCCTCTACATCATGTCATCTTGGTTAATGCATTGCTCTGTTCTTATGAACTTAATACTCTAGATGCAGGCAGGAGTCGGTCGATGTGCGGAGTAATAGTAGTAGATGCAGGCAGGAGTCGGTCTACTTGTTATGGACCTGATGCCTATATACATGATCATGCCTAGATAATCTCATAACTATGCGCTTTTCTATCAATTGCTCGACAGTAATTTGTTCACCCACTGTAATACTTATGCTATCTCGAGAGAAGCCTCTAGTGAAACCTATGGCCCCCGGTTCTATCTCTTATCATATTTCCTTTCAATCTACTTTTATTTGCATCTATATTATAAAATACCAAAAATATATTTATCTTATCATACTATCTCTATCAGATCTCACTTTCGCAAGTGGCCGTGAAGGGATTGGCAACCCTTTTATTTTGTTGGTTGCGAGTTCTCAGTTTGGTTGTGTAGGTGCGTGGGACTTTTGAGGAGCCTCCTACTGGATTGATACCTTGGTTCTCAAAACTGAGGGAAATACTTATGCTACACTTGCTGCATCACCCTCTCCTCTTCGGGGAAAACCAACGCTAGCTCAAGACGTAGCAAGATGGATTTCCGGCGCCGTTGCTGGGGAGGTCTTCGCTCAAGTCAAGTCATACCAAGTACCCATCACAAACCCATCATCCTCGCATTTACATTATTTGCCTCTCGTTTTCCTCTCCCACATTTCACCCTTGCCGTTTTATTCGCCCTCTCTTTCCCAATCTCCTCCTCTCTTTTCGCTTGCCTTTTTACGTTTCCCGTGTGTTCGCTCGTTTGCCTTGTCGTCATGGCTAGTCTCCCTATCCTCTTTATTACCCCCGAACATGAAATCCTCAATTTTAAACAAAGGGAGGGAGAAAATTTAAAATATGCCTGGCATAGAATTTGCAATGCTCAAAATAGATCTATTAAGAAGCTTTCTACTTCCGTTCTTCTCCGCAATTTTTATGTAGGCATCACTCCTTGGAATAGATGTGTTCTTGATACTGTCGCCGGAGGTGATTTCTTGAGTAGCCATACGTTTGATGCTTATAATGCTATGTTAGATTTGTTTGGTCCACCACCTCTTTTGGTTAATGGAACTATTTTAACCTTAGAACACGTTATGCAACGACTTGATATTATTGAAAATAAAATTGCCACTACTGAGTTGGTTGAATATTTGGATAAAAAGATTCATAATCTTATCACTCAATATGAATCTAGGGTTGGAGTCACTTTGAAAAATCTTAAAGAGAAAGAACCTATAGTTAATGAAAAAATAGATCTTGATTCTGCTAGAATTGGTAAACTTGAGGATATAATTACCAACTTAGGTTCGGCGTTTTCTCCCATGAAAAACGCTCCAAAACCCCCTACAAAAACCACCAAGTTTATTTATGTTCCTAAAAATAAGGGTGAAACTTCTAGTAAGGGAAACACGGACCTCAAATCCATAAGTGTTCATCCCAACTGTCTTTCTATTGTTAAGGAACCTTTTGCTACAAATGAATTTCTTGAATTTTTGCCCAAAGGTTTAATCATTGCTGAAAATGGAGAACCTCCTAAAGGTTATAAGTGCTCTAATGAAAAATCAAGTGCCAAAGATGGCACTACTTAGATCTATCTTCGCTTTTATGCCTAGCTAGGGGCGTTAAACGATAGCGCTAGTTGGGAGGCAACCCAATTTTTCTTTATGTTTTTTGGTTTTGCTCCTGTTTAGTAATAAATCTTGCATCTACTCTCTGTTTAGATGTGTTTTTATCTTTTAATTAGTGTTTGTGCCAAGTAGAACCTATAGGATAAACTATGATGATAGTTGATTTGATTCTGCTGAAAAACAGAAACTTTGCGCTCACAAGAAAAAATTCAATAAATCACATAAACGTGATTTTCCATTGATTCTTTTTTATGCTGATAAATAAACAAATTTTACAGTACTTCCTATTTTGGTAGGATTTTTAGAGTTCCAGAAGTTTGCGTTAGTTACAGATTGCTACAGACTGTTCTGTTTTTGACAGATTCTGTTTTTCGTGTGTTGTTTGCTTATTTCAATGCATCTATGGCTAGTAAATTAGTTTATAAACCATAAGGAAGTTGGAATACAGTAGGTTAAACACCAAAATAAATAAAGAATGAGTTCATGGCAGTACCTTATATGGTGGTTTTTCTTTCTTTCACTAACGGAGCTTATAAGATTTCCTGTTGAGTTTTGTGTTGTGAAGTTTTCAAGTTTTGGGTAAAGCTTTTATGGACTATGGAATAAGGAGTGGCAAGAGCCTAAGCTTGGGGATGCCCAAGGCCCCCCAAGATATTCAAGAATAGCCAAAAGCCTAAGCTTGGGGATGCCCCGGGAAGGCATCCCCTCTTTCGTCTTCGTTCATTGGTAACTTTACTTGGAGCTATATTTTTATTCGCTACATGATATGTGTTTTGCTTGGAGCGTCATGTATTATATTAAGTCTTTGATTTTTAGTTTACCACAATCATCCTTGCTGTACACACCTTTGGGTAGAAGCCTATTTGATTAGAATTTGCTAGAATACTTTATGTGCTTCACTTATATCTTTTGAGCTTGATAGTTTATGCTCTAGTGCTTCACTTATATCTTTTAGAGCAAGGCGGTGGAATAATTTTGAAGAAATTGCTAGTCTATCATGCTTCACTTATATTATTTTGAGAGTCTTTTAGAACAGCATGGTATTTGCTATGGTTACAAAGTTGGTCTTAGAATGATGAGCATCCAAGTTGGGTATAATAAAAACTATCATAGAAAAAGAATTGGATGCTATGATCAACTTGATGCTTGATAATTGTTTTGAGATATAAAGGTAGTAATGTTAGGGTGATGCTAGTGGGTAATTATGAAATTGAGAAATACTTTTTTTGAAGTTGGCGAGTCCCGTAGCATGCATGTATGGTAAAAGTTGTGTGACAAATTTGTTGCATGAGGTGCTCTTTTGAGTGTCTTCCTTACGAGTGGCAGTCGGGGACGAGCGATGGAATTTTTTCCTACCAATCTATCCCTCTCGGGGCATGCGTAGTAGTACTTTGCTTTGAGGGCGAATTAGACTTTTGCAATAAGTATATGAGTTCTTTTTTGACTAATGCGAGTCCATGGACATATGCACAGTTATCCTTTTACTTTGCTAGCCTTTATTATTACCGCGCAACTCTCGCCGGTATTGAACCCTTTATTTACCTTCCTCAAAACAGCCACCAAACCTACCTATTATGGCATTTCTATAGCCATTTCGAGATATATTGCCATGCAACTTTCCACCATTCTGTTTATTATGACACGTTTAATCATTGTCATATTGCTCTTTGCATGATCATGTAGTTGACATCGTATTTGTGGCAAAGCCACCTTCATAATATTCATACATGTCGCTCTTGATTCCTTGCGTATCCCGGTACACCGCCGGAGGCATTCACATAGAGTCATATCTTGTTCTAGCTTTGAGTTGTAAATTCATAAAAGTGTGATGATCTTCATTATTAGAGCATTGTCCTAGTGAGGAAAGGATGACGAAGGCTATGATTCCCCCACAAGTCGGGATGAGACTTCGGACTTTACAAAAAGAAAAAAAATGAGAAAAGAAAAAAAAGATTTTTTTTGAGAAAGGCCAAAAATAAAAAAAGAGGCAAAAGAAAAAAAAGAGAAAAAGAAAGAAAGAAAAAAAGAAGAGAAAAAAATAAAATGAGAGAAAAAGAGAGAAGGGACAATGATACTATCTCTTTTTCCACACTTGTGCTTCAAAATAGCACCATGATCTTCATGATAGAGAGTCTCATATGTTGTCACTTTCATATACTAGTGGGAATTTTTCATTATAGAACTTGGCTTGTATATTCCAATGATGGGCTTCCTCAAAATGCCGTAGGTC
This sequence comes from Triticum aestivum, assembly GCF_018294505.1. NCBI lineage: Eukaryota > Viridiplantae > Streptophyta > Magnoliopsida > Poales > Poaceae > Triticum > Triticum aestivum. The sequence goes on along the minus strand of NC_057804.1, from coordinate 591,941,139 downwards.
TTCGTGAGCAAGCAAGTTGGATGCACACCCACTTAGTTTCTTTCGTTGAGCTTTCATATATTTATAGCTCTAAGTGCATATGTTGCATGGCAATCCCTACTCACTCACATTGATATCTATAAATGGGCTCTCCTTATAGCCCATTAATACGCCTAGTTGAGGTGAGACTATCTTCTCCCTTTTTGTCCTCACAACCACCATATACCACCATAGTGCTATGTCTATGGCTTGCGCTCATGTATTGCGTAAGAGTTGAAAAAGCTGAAGCGCGTTAAATAGTATGAACCAATTGCTTGGCTCATCATCGGGGTTGTACATGATGGCAGTATTTTGTGTAATGAAAATGAAGCATGGCCTGACTATATGATTTTGTAGGGATAAGCTTTCTTTGGCTATGCTATTTTGATAGGACATGATTATTTGTTAGTATGCTTTGAAGCATTATTATTTTTATGTTTTATAAGCTTTTATCTTGAATCATTTGGATCTGAACATTCATGCCACATGAAAGAAAATTACATTATGAATTATGCTAGGTAGCATTCCACATCAAAAATTTCTTTTTTATCATTTACCTACTCGACAACGAGCAGGAATTAAGCTTGGGGATGCTTGATACGTCTCCAACGTATCTATAATTTTTGATTGTTCCATGCTATTATATTACCCCTTTTGGATGCTTATGGGCTTTATTCTACACATTTATATCATTTTTGGGACTAACCTACTAACCGGAGGCCCAGCCCGTATTGTTGTTTTTTGCCTACTTCAGTATTTCGAAGAAAAGGACTATCAAACGGAGTCCAAATGGAATGAAACCTTCGGGAGCGTGATTTTTGGAACGAACAAGATCCGGAGAGCTTGGAGTGCAAGTCAAGAAGCTCCTGAGCACCCCACGAGATAGGGGTCCGCCCCTTGCCTCGTGGGACCCTCGGGCGTCCACCAACGTACTTCTTCCTCCTATATATACCTATGGACCCCGAAAACATCCAGGAGCACCACGAAACACAATTTCCACCGCCGTAACCTTCTGTATCCGTGAGATCCCATCTTGGAGCCTTCACCGACACTCTGTCGGAGGGGGAATCGACCATGGAGGGCCTCTACATCAACATCCTTGCCCCTCCGATCAGTTGTGAGTAGTTTACCACAGACCTACGGGTCCATAGTTATTAGCTAGATGGCTTCTTCTCTCTTTTTGGATCTCAATACAATGTTCTCCCCCTCTCTTGTGGAGATCTATTCGATGTAATCTCTTTTTGCGGTGTGTTTGTCGAGGTCCGATGAATTGTGGGTTTATGATCAAATTTATCTATGGATAATAATTGAATCTTCTCTGAATTCTTTTATGTATGATTGAGTTATCTTTGCAAGTCTCTTCGAATTATCAGTTTGGTTTGGCCTACTAGATTGGTCTTTCTTGCCATGGGAGAAGTACTTAGCTTTGGGTTCAATCTTGCGGTGTTCTTACCCAGTGACAGAAAGGGTTGCAAGACACATATTGTATTGTTGCCATCGAGGATAACAAGATGGGGTTTATATCATATTGCATGAGTTTATCCCTCTACATCATGTCATCTTGCTTAATGCGTTGCTCTATTCTTATGAACTTAATACTCTAGATGCAGGCAGGAGTCGATCGATGTGCGGAGTAATAGTAGTAGATGCAAGTAGGAGTCAGCCTACTTGTTATGGACCTGATGCCTATATACATGATCATGCCTAGATAATCTCATAACTATGCGCTTTTCTATCAATTGCTCGACAGTAATTTGTTCACCCACCGTAATACTTATGCTATCTTGAGAGAAGCCTCTACTGAAACCTATGGCCCCCGGGTCTATCTCTTATCATATTTTCTTTCAATCTACTTTTATTTGCATCTTTACTTTTTGCATCTATATTATAAAATACCAGAAATATATTTATCTTATCATACTATCTCTATCAGATCTCACTTTCGCAAGTGGCCATGAAGGGATTGACAACCCCTTTATTGCGTTGGTTGCGAGTTCTCAGTTTGTTTGTGTAGGTGCGTGGGACTTTTGAGGAGCCTCCTACTGGATTGATACCTTGTTCTCAAAACTAAGGGAAATACTTACGCTACACTTGCTGCATCACCCTCTCCTCTTCGGGGAAAACCAACGCTAGCTCAAGATGTAGCAACCTGCTGTGGCATCTACAATTTGGTTGATACGGGGTAGGGGGAAGGCGTCTTTGGGGCAGGTTTTGTTGAGGTCTTTGTAATCGACACACAGCTGCCAGGACCTACCCTTCTTTGGTACCATGGCCAAATTGGCCTGCCATTCAGGGTGTTTTATATCTCGGGTGAACTCGGCGTCTAGTAGCTTAGCCAGCTCTTCGCCCATTGCTTGATGCTTGGGCTCGGAAAAACGCCGAAGTGTTTGCTTGACAGGCTTGTAGCCCTTTAATATGTTCAAGATGTGTTCTGCAAGCCTGTGGGGTATCCCCGACATGTCGCGAGGGTGCTAGGAAAATATGTCCCAGTTCTCCCTGAGGAAACTGCGCAAGGCCTCGGCAATCTCCGGATCCAGGTTCGCCCCCATGAACACCGTTTTTTGTAGGGTCCGTTGGGTGTACTTTAAATTTGACTATTTCGTCAGTTAGTTTGAATGAAGTAGACTTCGGTCGTTTGTCATGAATGATTTCATCTCGGTTGACTTCAGCGCATAGCCCGGATAGCTCCTCGATCGCGAGGTCTTCAGACAAAGTCTCGAGGGCAAGTAAAGTTGTCTTGTTCTCGGCTTTAAGCACCCTGTCAGGGTCACTCGGGGTGTGTTGTCTACTACACAACTTTCCCTCAAGTGGATGACCTAAGGTTTATCAATCCGTGGGAGGCATAGAATGAAGATGGTCTCTCTAAAACAACCCTGCAACCAAATAACAAAGAGTCTCTTGTGTCCCCAACACACCCAATACAATGGAAAATTGTATAGGTGAACTAGTTCAGCAAAGAGATGGTGATAAAAGTGTAACATGGATGGTAGAAATATATTTTTATAATCTGAATAAATAAAAACAGCAAGGTAGCAAGTAACAAAAGTGAGCACAAACGGTATTACAATGCATGAAAATGAGGCCTAGGGTTCATACTTTCACTAGTGCAATCTCTCAATAATACTAATATAATTGGATCACATAACCATCCCTCAACATGCGATGAAGAATCACTCCAAAGTTTCTATCTAGCGGAGAACATTAGAAGAAATTGTTTGTAGCTATTCTTTCCGATCGATCTATCCAAGAGTTCTTACTAAAATAACACCATAGCAAAATCAGATTCATAATACTCAACCAAACACAAGGAACTTTGAAGAGTGCCCCAAGATTTCTACTGGAGAAACAAATACCAACCGTGCATCAACCCCTATGCATAGATTACCCCAATATCACCACGGGAATCCACGAGTTGAGTGCCAAAACATATATCAAGTGAATCGATATGATACCACATTGTCACCGGGTATTAATAGCAAGACATACATCAAGTGTTCTCAAATCCATAAAAGTATTCAATCCGATAATAACGAAATCTCAAAGGGAAAACTCAATTCATCACATCAAGATAGAGAGCGGAAAACACCATATGATCCAACTATATTAACAAAGCCCGTGATACATCAAGATCGTGCCATCTCAAGAACACGAGAGAGAGAGAGAGAGATTAAACACATAGCTACTAATATAAACCCTCAGCCCCGAGGGTGGACTACTCCCTCCTCATCATGGTGGCCGCTGGGATGATGAAGATGGCCTCCGGTGATGATTTCCTCCTCCGGTAGGGTGCCGGAACAAGGTCCAGATTAGTTTCATGGATACAAAGGCTTGCGGTGGTGGAACTTCTAATCTATCAACTCCATAGGGTTTTTGGAATATTTGGGAGTTTATAGGGCGAAGAGGAGGTGCGGGAGGTCACCGAGGGGGGAAAACCCCCCTGGGCGCGCATGAGCTTCCTTGCATGCCCAGGTGGGTTGTGCCCACCTCGGGCCTCCCCTCTGGTACTTCTCTGGCCTGTTGGGTGTCTTCTGGTCCAGAAAAAATCACGAAAAAGTTTCACTGCGATTGGACTCCGTTTGATATTGGTTTTCTACGAAGTAAAAAAACAAGCAAAAAACAACAATTGGCACTCGACACTATGTCAATAGGTTTGTCCACAAGGAAGATAATATAACATCAGGAACAATAAAAAATTATAGATATGTTGGAGATGTATCAGCATCCCCAAGCTTAATTCATGCTCTTCCTCGAGTAGGTAAATGATAAAAATAGAATTTTTGATGTGGAATGTTGCCTATCATGTTCATCACATATTCTTTTCTTCATAGCATGGACATTCGGGCTTTTATATGATTCAAAGCAATAGTCTAGTTTTGACATGAAGATTTCAGTACTCAAGCATACCAACAAGCAACCATGTCTTTCAAAATATCAACACTAAAGAAAGTTATCCCTAGCCCATCATGCTCAATCATTGATCCATTCATGTAACATATCCAAACATTAACTATATCCAATGCTCAAGTGTGATAATAGTGTTCCGTAGTTGGTGCTTTATAAGAGAAAATGAGACTTAAATAAAAATAAAAATGCATAAAGTAAATAGATAGGCCCATTCGCAGAGGGAAGTAGGGATTTGTAGAGGTGCCAGAGCTCAAAGCTTAAATTGAGAGAATTTTTTTTGAGAGGCATAGTTTCCTCGTCAACAAAAACGACTAAGAGTTTCCAATACTTTCCATGCTAGATACATCATAGGTAGTTCCCAAACATAAAAATAAAGTCTATTCCTTTTTCCACCATACTTTCACATTCCATGGCTAGCCGTATCCACAGGTACCATCCATACCAACACTTTCCAAGGAATTTATTATTTGACAACATAAAGTAAATTTTCTTTTCATTTCGGGACTGGGGATCCCTATTACCGCCGTACTCGCGTGCAATGACAAGTGAATAAACACCCATCTTGAGAATAACACATCTAGCATGAAAAAATATCGGCCATCCCTTACCGCTTCATGAGCGGTACAGGCACACAAAAGAGAAGATTATTTTGAAACTGGAGTTGGCACATAAAAGCTTGCTTAGGATGGCACAGAAATACCGCATATAGGTAGGTATGGTGGACTCATTTGGCGCATCTTGGCTTTTAGGATTTGGATGGACACATAGTATTTCTACTTAGTACAAGATGAAGGCTAGCAAAAAGATTGAGAAGCGACCAACCAAGGAATGAAAACCATCATAAAAGAACATTAAACATAACTAACACTGAATAATGCAACACTAGTAGGATGCAATTTGAGTGCATAACTATTGACATGCTTGCATCGGGAATAACAAACCTTAACACAATATTCTTACTAAAGCATAATTACTCATCAACATAACTCACATATCACTATCATCATATCTCAAAACTATTACAAAGAATTAAGTTTATTGTATCCAATGATCTTCACGGAAGTTTTATTATATCTGTCTTGAATATCTATCACTTTGGGACTAAATTTATATATTACCATTGCTACTAACATGCTCTCAAATAAATTTAAGTGAAGCACGAGAACAAATGACAAACTACTTCCAAAAAGATATAAGTGAAGATTAAATGAGTAGTTAAGTAAATAGGTAGCTATGTGAGGACTCTCTCTTATTTAAAAACCTTCAGATATAAGCTTTTTATTAGAACAACAAGCAAAACAAAATAAAATTACATTTCAAGAATAGCACAACTCATGTGAAGAAGCAACAACTTAAGCTCAAGTGATACTACCCGATAATTGTTGATGAAGAAAGGTGGGATGCCTACCGGGGCATCGCCAAGCTTAGATGCTTGAGACTTCTTGAAATATTATCTTGGGATGCCTTGGGCATCCCCAATCTTGAGCTTTTGTGTCTCCTTATTTCTTTTTATATCACAGTATCCCTAAATCTTAAAAGCTTCATCCACACTAAAATCAACAAGAACTCATGAGATAAGTTAGTATAAACCAATGCAATAACCTTATCATTCTCTACTGTAGCAAATCAATAAAGTAAATATTTAACATTGCATACTAAATGCCTCTGCATGTTTAATACTCCTATCCTCAAATAGAATCATTAAACAAGCAAACATATGTAAACATAATAGCAATCTGTCTAAACAGGACAGTCTGTAAAGAATGCAAGATAATTCATACTTCTATAACTCCAAAAGTTCTGAAAAATTACCACACTATAGAAAATTTATCATAGTTCTATGCAATAAAATTCAACATTTTATCACATTCTGACTTTTCTCGGGAATTTTTTCAACAACTATAACTTTCTATTTTCAAACAACAACATGTAGACTTGCAAAATAAGCATGGTAAAGGCTATACTTGACATTTTTATTGTAATAGAAGATGAAAAACATTATTCTAAATAACAGCACAAAAAAATGATGCTCTAAGCAAAACACATATCACGTGACGAATGAAAATATAGCTCCAAGTGAGGTTACCAATAATGTTGGAAACGAAAGAGGGGATGCCTTCCGAGGGATCCCCAAGCTTAGTTGCTCAGGCCTTCTTGAATATTACCTTGGGGTGCCTTGGGCATCCCCAATATCAGATTCCTATCACTCCTTATTCTCCTCATATCGATATCTCACCCAAAACTTGAATTCTTCAATCACACAAAACTTAACAGAACTTCATGAGATAGGTTAGTATGATAAAGAGCAATTCATTCACTTTGGTACTGTCAAAGACAAGATTCATAACTGTTCTCACACAATGCCTACTGTACCATATCATTTCTACAATTTATATTGATCAATATAAGCCACAGAAACTAGAAAACAAGCAAACTATGCATTGAAAACAGAATCTGGCAAAAACAAAATAGGTCTGTAATGATCTAAACATTGACCATACTTATGCTACTCAAAAAATTCTGAAAAATTAGGACAATATAGAAATTTGTATATCAATCATCTGTAAAAATTTCAGAATGTTATCACATCCCTGTAAAATATAGGAATTTCTACACGAAACACAAAAGTTTCTGTTTTTGCACAGGATCAAGTCAACTATCATCCACACTATCCCAAAGGCTTTACTTGGCACTTTATTGAAACAAAAGATATAAAAAATGATTACTACAGTGGCTTAATCATGTGAACACATGAAAACAGTAGGGGTAAATGTTAGGTTGTCTCACAACAAGCGCTTTTCTTTAACGTCTTTTTAGCTAGGCATGATGATTTCAATGATGTTCGCATGAAAGTAAATGATTGAAACACAAAGAGAGCATCATGAAATACATGACAAGCACATTTAAGTCTAACCCACTTCCTATTCATAGGGAGTTTGTGAGAAAACAATTTTTGGGAACAAGAATCAACTAGCATTGGAAGGCAAAATAAGCATAACTTCAGAACTTTCAACATAAAGAGAGGAAACTTGATATTATTGAGACATGTAGAAGCATATGTTCCTCTCTTATAATAATTTTTAGTAGCATCATGAATGAATTCAACAATATAGCCATCACATAAATTATTTTTTTCATGATGCATAAGCATAGAAATTTTGCTACTCTCCACATAAGGAAATTTATTCTAGTGAATAGTAGTGGGAGCAAACTCAACAAAATAACTATCATGAGACACTTGATTGGCATGATCAATTTGAGCATTAAAATCATGATGACAAGTTTCATGGTTATCATTATTCTCTATAGCATACATGTCATGATTACAATCATCATAAATAGGAGGCATGCTACCATTATAACAAATTTACAGATCAAATCTTGGGGGACTAAAAATATCATCTTAATCAAACATAACATCCCCAAGCTTATGTATTTTCATATCATTAGCATCATGGATATTCACAGAATTCATACTAACAACATTGCAATCATGCTCATCATTCAAATATTTTATGCCAAACATTTTATTGAATTCTTCTTCTATCATTTGCGCACAATTTTCCTTTCCATCATTTTCAAGAAAGACATGATAAATATGAATAATATGAGACAACCTTAATTCCATTTTTTGTAATTTTCTTTTGTAAACCAAACCAGTGAGAAAACAATAAACTAAAAGATTCAGTTGCAAGATCTAAAGATATACCTTGAAGCACTCACCTCCTCGGCAACGGCGCCAGAAAAGAGCTTGATGTGTACTACACAACTTGCTCTTGTAGACTCGTGTTGGGCCTCCAAGCGCAGAGTTTTGTTGGACAGTAGCAAATTTCCCTCAAGTGGATTTATCAATCTGTGGGAGGTGTAGGCTGAAGATGGTCTCTATCAAACAACCATGCAACCAAATAAGAAAGATTCTCTTGTGTCCCTGACACACCCAATACAATGACATATTGTATAGGTGCACTAGTTCGGCGAAGAGATGGTGATAAAAGTGTAATATGGATGATAGAAATATATTTTTATAATCTGAATAAATAAAAACAACAAGGTAGCAAGTAACAAAAGTGAGCACAAATGGTATTGCAATGCTTGAAAATGAGGCCTAGGGTTCATACTTTCACTGGTGCAATCTCTCAACAATGCTAATATAATTGATCACATAACCATCCCTCAACGAGCGATGAAGAATCACTCCAAAGTTCCTATCTAGCGGAGAACATATGAAGAAACTGTTTGTAGCTATTCTTTCCGATCGATCTATCTAAGAGTTCATACTAAAATAACACCATAGCAAAAGCAGATTCATAATACTCAACCCAACACAAAGAACTTCAAAGAGTGCCCCAAGATTTCTATCAGAGAAACAAAGATGAAAACGCGCATCAACCCCTATGCATAGATTACCCGATGTCATCGCGGAATCCACGAGTTGAGTGCCAAAACATATATCAAGTGAATCGATATGATACCCCATTGTCACCACGGGTATTCATAGCATGAGAAACATCAATTGTTCTCAAATACATAAAAGTATTCAATCCGATAAGAACGAAATCTCAAAGGGCAACTCAATTCATCACAACAAGATAGAGAGGGGAAAACACCATATGATCCAACTATATTAACAAAGCCCACAATACATCAAGATCGTGCCATCTCAAGAACACGAGAGAGAGAGAGAGAGATTAAACACATAGCTACTGGTACAAACCCTCAACCCCGAGGGTGGACTACTCCCTCCTCATCATGGTGGCCGCCAGGATGATGAAGATGGCCTCCGGTGATGATTTCCCCCTCCGGCAGTGTCCCGAAATAGGGTCTAGATTGCTTTTCGTGGATACAGAGGCTTGCGGCGATGGAACTTCCGATCTATCAACCCCATAGGGTTTTTGGAATATTTGGGAATTTATAGGGCGGAGAGGTGGTGCAGGAGGTCACCGACGGGGGCACAACCCCCTGGGTGTGCCTAGGCCTCCTGGCGCATCCAGGTGGGTTGTTCCCAACTCGGCCCTCTCCTTTGGTACTTCTATGACTTGTTGGGTGTCTTCTGGTCCATAAAAAATCAACAAAAAGTTTCGATGCGTTTGGACTCCGTTTGATATTGATTTTTTGTGAAGTAAAAAAACAAGCGAAAATAGCAACTAGCAGTGCGCACTATGTCAATAGGTTAGTCACAGAAAATGATATAAACTTGATATAAAATGATTGTAAAATATCCAAGAATGATAATATAACAACATGGAACAATAAAAAATTATAGATACGTTGGAGACGTATCAGGATCGTGATTTTGGCCCTGGCATTTTTTGCTTCATGTGCACATAGTGCGGTACCGCTTGAAATTTAGATATGGTGTCTCGCCCGTGAAGGGCGTGGTATCCGCCCTTGAAAGGAGCGATATGAAACGTGACCTTTTCGGAATGGTAATTATCCGCTGTTCCGAAGACCACGTCCACGGTTGTTTTTCCACTACATCGTGGTTCTCGTCTAGGGACGTTGCCTTTAAAGGTGGTGCTGCTCTATTCTATGCGCGATTGATGTCTACTACAGAACTTGTTCTTGTAGACTCGTGTTGGGCCTCCAAGCGCAGAGTTTTGTAGGACAGTAGCAAATTTCCCTCAAGTAGATGACCTAAGGTTTATCAATCCGTGGGAGGCGTAGGATGAAGATGGTCTCTCTCAAACAACCCTGCAACCAAATAAAAAAGAGTCTCTTGTGTCCCCAACACACCCAATACAATGGCAAATTGTATAGGTGCACTAGTTTGGCGAAGAGATGGCGATAAAAGTGTAATATCGATGGTAGAAATATATTTTTATAATCTGAATAATTAAAAACAGCAAGGTAGCAAGTAACAAAAGTGAGCACAAACGATATTGCAATGCTTGAAAATGAGGCCTAGGGTTTGTTTTCACTAGTGCAATCTCTCAACAATGCTAATATAATCGGATCATATAACCATCCATCAATGTGCGATGAAGAATCACTACAAAGTTCTTATCTAGCAGAGAACATAAGAAGAAATTGTTTGTAGCTATTGTTTCGGATCGATCTATCCAAGAGTTCGTACTAAAATAACACAAAAGTTATCCTTCCCGATCGATCTATCCAAGAGTTCATACTAAAATAACACCAAAACAAATTCAGATATATAATACTCAATCCAACACAAAGTACGTCAAAGAGTGCCCCGAGATTTCTACGGGAGAAACAAATACAAAAACGTGCATCAACCCCTATGCATAGATTATCCTAATTTCACCTGAGGAATCCGCGAGTTGAGAACATATATCAAGTGAATCAATATGATACTCCATTGTCACCACGGGTATTCTTGGCAAGACATACATCAAGTGTTCTCAAATCCATAAAAGTATTCAATCCAGTAAGAATGAAATCTAAAAGGGAAAACTCAATTCATCACAACAAGATAGAGAGGGGAAAACACCATATGATCCAACTATATTAACAAAGCCCATGATACATCAAGATCATGCCATCTCAAGAACATGAGAGAGAGAAAGAGATTAAACACATAGCTACTCGGACAAACCCTCAGCGTCGAGGGTGGACTACTCCCTCCTCATCATGGTGGCCGCCGGGATGATGAAGATTGCCTCCGGTGATAATTTCCCTCCTCTGGCAGGGTGCCGAAACAGGGTCCATATTGATTTTTCATGGATACAGAGGCTTGCGGTAGCGGAACTTCCGATCTAGGGTTTTTTCTAGGGGTTTCTAAATATATAGGGTTTTGGGCGTCGGTTTCACGCGAAGATGGGCTTTGAGGGGCCCACCACCCACCAGCACACGACCAAGGCCTCTAGCGTGCCCTGGTGGGTGTTGCTCACCTTGTTCACCTTTTGGTCGTCCCACGAAGCTTCTAGTGCCTCTTTTGTTCCCAAAAAAATCGTCAAAAAGTTTTGTTGCATTTGGAGAACTTTTATTTCTGCACAAAAACACTACCACGATAGTTCTGCTGAAAACAGCGCCAGTATGGGTCAGTTCCATTCAAATCATACCAAAACCATATAGAATGGTTGTACAAATGGCATGAATACTTCATAAATTATAGATACATTGGAGACGTATCAGCATCCCCAAGCTTAATTCCTACTCGTCCTCGAGTAGGTAAATGATAAAAGAAATAATTTATGAAGTGTGAATGCTAGCATAGTGCATACGTTTGATCAAAGATAATTCCAATCACTTTTCCTAGCATCATAACAACAACTCTTTCTCATAAAACTCATCATGTTAAAGTAGCAACCAATTCACATGTTATGGTTGAAACAATGAAGTCTCTTGAAACTTAACAACCTATGTTCTCAGTCACCAAGCAATTGCAATTCAACTTATTCAGCAAAGTCTAAGTAAGAGTTCCACATACTCAATCATCATATAGTCTTCTATGATTGCTAGCAATCAAATCATATTTTTAGAACAAATGGCATCCATCGAACGCAGATAATGATATGGGCTTAATTTTTTGCCTCCCAACTCATTTATCATAGAGATAATTGTCAACAATAATAAATCATGATCAGATATATTTGACTGGTCATATGTGCCTAGATCTTTTCCCACCACATGATGCTTGCCAACTAGAGAATATTTGAGGTTGAAATGAGAATGCATACTATTGACTCTTTGCATAAAAGTAAATACTGAAAAGTAAAAGACAGGCCCTTCGCAGAGGGAAGCAGAGGCTGTCATGCGCTTTTTATTTTTGGATGCACAATCTCTTAATGCAAAGGAATGTCACATTATATTGTGCCTTATGATAGCAACGTTTATTATGCGGTCCGTCACTTTTATTACTTTGCCATCACAAATTTTTACAAATTTTCCCTTACAATAAAAGATCAAACATATTTAGGAGCAATTTTTATTGCTTTATGCACCGATGACAACTTACTTGAAGGATCTTATTTAATCCATAGGTAGATATGGCTGATACTCATGGCAAGAAACTGGGTTTAAGGGTCTTAGGATGCACAAGTAGTATCTCTACTTAGTACGCATTTTTGGCTAGCAAAAGATCCTAAGCAAACACCACATGTTGGAGGAACCATAACAATATAACTTCTATACAAATATACACAACCATAACTCATTATGTTGTCTTCCTTGTCCAACTTCAACTAACTTTCTCAAGTTTGAAAATAATTAATGGGTATTCACAATCATAGAAGACGATGTCCAAGATAATATATTTGTATGTGAAAGTTCTCTTCCTTATACTAATCATTCATGAATTGCTTGTATGACCAATATTGTGATTGTCAAGCTTCGAAATATTTTACTTTCTAAACCCAATGTGAAGCTACTACTAGGCATGATATGAACATATAATTCAACTTCATGATATTCAGTTCATTCAACAATTTACTCATAGGATATAAGTGAAGCACAAGAGTAAATGACAAACTACTCAAAAAGATATAAGTGAAGATCAAGCGAGTAGTTAAGTAAATGGGTTGCCATTTGAGGACTCTCTCTTATTTAAAAAATTTCAATTCTAAGTATTTTATTAAAACAGCAAGGAAAATAAAATGACATTCCAAGAATAGCACATCTCATGCGAAGAAGCAAGAACTTAGGCTCAACCGATACTAACTGATAATTGTTGATGAAGAAAGGTGGGATGCCTACCGGGGCATCCCCAAGCTTAGTTGTTTGAGACTTCTTAAAATATTATCTTGGGATGCCTTGGGCATCCCCAAACTTGAGCTTTTTTGTCTCCTTATTTCCTTTTATATCACGGTTTCCCTAAATCCTAAAAACTTCATCCACACAAAACTCAACAAGAACTCATGAGATAAGTTAGTATAAATCAATGCAAAAACCTTATCATTCTCTACTATAGCTAATCTCTAAAATTATTATTTAAAATTGCATACTAAATTCCTCTGCATATTTAATAGTCCTATCCTCAAATAGAATCATTAAACAGGCAAACATATGCAAACAATGCAAACATAACAGCAAACTGTCTGAACAAGATGATCTATAAGAATGCAAGATTATTCATACTTCTGTCACTCCCAAAATTCTAAAAATTTACCACACTGTAGAAACTTTGTCATATCATATTGCATTAAAATTTCAAGATTTTACCACATTCTGACTTTTTTGGGGAATTTTTGCAATAGCAATAAACTTTCTGATTTCAAACAGCAACATGAAGACTTGCAAAATAAGCATGGTAAAGGCCATACTCGATCTTTTTATTGAAATAAATGATGCAAAACATTATTCTAAATATTAACAAGCAAATCTCAACAAAATAAAATGATGCTCCAAGCAAAACTCATATCATGTGACAAATAAAAATATAGCTCCAAGTGAGGTTACCGATAGTGTTGAATACGAAAGAGGGGATGCCTTCCGGGGCATCCCCAATCTTAGTTGCTTGGGTATTCCTTAAATATTACCTTTGGGTGCCTTGGGCATCCCCAAGCTTAGTGTCTTGACAATCCTTATTCTCCTCATATCGATATCTCACCCAAAACTTGAAAACTTCCATCACACAAAACTTAACAAAACCTTTGTGAGATCCGTTAGTATGATAAAGCAAATCACCACTTTAAGTATTATTGAAGACAAGATTCATAATTTCTTCCACACAATGCCTATTGTAGCAGATCATTTCCACAATTTATATTGAGCAATATAAGCCATGGAAGCTAGGAAACAAGCAAAGTATGTATTGAAAGTGGAATCTGTCAAAAACAGAACAATCTCTAATGATCTAAACATTGACCATGTTTCTGTAACTCTAAAAATTCTGAAACATTACGAAAACATAGAGAATTTGTATAGAAATCATCTGCAAAAAAATCAGAATTTTATCACGTTCCAGTAAAATATAGGAATTTCTGCACTGAGCGCAAAAGTTTCTGTTTTTGCAGAGAATCAAGTCAACTATCATCCACACTATCCCAAAGGCTTTACTTGGCACTTTATTAAACCAAAACATATAAAACATGATAACTACAGTAGCTTAATCATGTAAACACACAAAAACAGTAGGGGTAAATGTTGGGTTGTCTCCCAACAAGCGCATTTCTTTAATGCCTTTTAGCTAGGCGTTGATGCTTCCAATGATGCTCACATAAAAGATATGAATTGAAACACAATGTGAGCATCATGCAGCATATGACTAGAACATTTAAGTCTAACCAACTTCCTATGCATAGGGATTTTGTGAGCAAACAATTTATGGGAGCAAGAATCAACTAGCATATGAAGGCAAAACAAGCAAAACTTCAAAATTTTCAACACATCGAGAGGAAACTTGATATTATTGCAATATGTAAAAGCATGTGTACGTCTCTCATAATAATTTTCAATAGAATCCTGAATTAATACTATAATATAACTATCACACAAAACATTCTTTTCATAATCCACAAGCAAAGAAATTTTATTACTCTCCACATAAGCAAATTTATTCTCATCAATAGTAATGGGAGCAAAATCAACAAAATAACTATCATGTGATACTTGATTGGCATAATCGTATTGATCACTAAAATCATGTTGACACATTTCATGGTTATCATTATTCTTTATAGCATACATTTCATCACAATAATCATCATGGATAGCAACTTCTTTCTCATAATAGTCAATTGAAACCTCTTCCAAAATAGTGGATTCATCACTAAATAAAGTCATGACCTCTCCATACCCACTTTAATAATTATTATAATATTCAACACCCTCCAAAATAGTGGGATCATTACCTAGAGTTGACACTCTTCCAAACACACTTTAATTATTATAATCATAATAAATAGGAGGCATGCAATCATCATAATAAAATTTCTCATCAAAACTTGAGGGGCTAAAAATATCATCTTGATCAAACATAGCATCCCCAAGCTTATGTCTTTGCATCACTAGCATCACGGATATTCAAAGAATTCATACTAGCAACATGAAATCATGCTCATCATTCAAAGATTTTATATGCCAAACATTTTATTGAATTCTTCTTCTATCAATTGAGCGCAGTTTTCCATTCCATCATTTTAAAGAAAGATGTGATAAAGATGAATAATATTAGACCACCTCAATTCCATTTTCTTGTAGTTTTATTTTATAAACCAAACTAGTGATAAAATGAGAAACTAAAAGATTCAATTACAAGATCTAAAGATATACCTTCAAGCACTCACCTCCTCGACAACGGCATCAAAAAAGCGCTTGATGTCTTCTACACAACTTGTTCTTGTAGACTCGTGTTGGGCCTCCAAGCGTAGAGTTTTGTAGGACAGTAGCGAATTTCCCTCAAGTGGATGACCTAAGGTTTATCAATCCGTGGGAGGTGTAGGTGGACAATGGTCTCTCTCAAACAACCCTGCAACCAAATAATAAAGAGTCTCTTGTGTCTGATATGTCCATTTTGCATCATGATTTTATATCAATATTTATTGCATTATGGGCTGTTACTACACATTATGTCACAATACTTATGCCTTTGCTATCTTATTTTACAAGGTTTACGCGAAGAGGGAGAATGCTGGCAGCTGGAATTCTGGGCTGGAAAAGGAGAAAATATTAGAGACCTGTTCCCCACAACTACAAAAGTCATGAAACTCCATGAAAGTCAGTTTTGGAATATATTATAAATATTGGGCGAAGAAAGCACCAGAGGGGGGCCACTCACCGTCCACGAGGGTGGAGGGCGCGCCCCTGCCTCGTGGGCCACCTGGCAACCCCCTGATGCCCATCTTCTGCTATATGGTATCTTTTGCCCTTAAAAAATATTAGAAGGAAGCTTTCGGGATGAAGCGCCGCCGTCTCAAGGCGGAACCTTGGCGGAACCAATCTAGGGCTCCGGTGGAGCTGTTCTGCGAGGGAAACATCCCTCCGGGAGGGGGAAATCGTCGCCATCGTCATCACCATCGATCCTCTCATCAAGAGGGGGTCAATCTCCATCAACATCTTCACCAGCACCATCTCCTCTCAAACCCTAGTTCATCTCCTCCTCTCAAACCCTAGTTCATCTCTTGTATCCAATCTTTGTCTCAAAACTTCAAATTGGTACTTGTGGGTTGCTAGTAGTGTTGATAACTCCTTGTAGTTGATGCTAGTTGGTTTATTCGGTGGAAGATCATATGTTCAGATCCTCTATGCATATTAATACCCCTCTGATTATGAACATGAATATGATTTATGAGTAGTTACGTTTGTTCCTGAGGACATGGGGGAAGTCTTGTTATAAGTAGTCATGTGAATTTAGTATTCGTTCAATATTTTGATGAGATGTATGTTGCCTCTCCTCTAATGGCGTTATGTGAACATCGACTACATGACACTTCACCATTGTTTGGGCCTAGAGGAAGGCATTTGGAAGTAATAAGTAGATGATGGGTTGCTAGAGTGACAGAAGCTTAAACCCTAGTTTATGTGTTGCTTCGTAAGGGGCTGATTTGGATCCATATGTTTCATGCTATAGTTAGGTTTACCTTAATTCTTCTTTTATAGTTGTAGATGCTTGCGAGGGGGGTTAATCATAAGTGGGATGCTTGTCCAAGGAAGTGCAGTACCCAAGCACCGGTTCACTCACATATCAAATTATCAAAGTAACGAACGCGAATAATATGAACATGATGAAAACTAGCTTGACGATAATTCCCATGTGTCCTCGGGAGCGCTTTGCTTTATATAAGAGTTTGTCCAGGCTTTTCCTTTGCTACAATAAGGATTGGGACAACTTGCTGCACCTTGTTTACTTTTGTTACTTGTTACCCGTTACAAATTACCTTATCACAAAACTATCTGTTACCGATAATTTCAGTGCTTGCAGAGAATAACTTACTAAAAACCGCTTGTCATTTCCTTCTGCTCCTCGTTGGGTTCGACACTCTTACTTATCAAAAGGACTATGATAGATCCCCTATACTTTTGGGTCATCAAGACCCTTTTCTGGCGCTGTTGCCGGAGAGTGAAGCGCCTTTGGTAGGTGGAATTTGGTAAGGAAACATTTATATAGTGTGCTGAAATTTACTATTACTTGTTACTATGGAAAATAATCCTTTAAGGTGCTTGTTTGGGGTATCTTCACCCCGACCAAAAGAGCAAAGAGTTGCTCCTCCACCCACTAAACCTACTGAAAATGTGCACTTTGAAATTCCTTCGGGTATGATAGAGAAACTGCTAGCTAATCCTTTTACAAGAGATGGGACATTACATCCCGATATGCACCTAATCTATGTGGACGAAGTTTGTGGATTGTTTAAGTTTGCAGGTATGCCCGAGGATGTTATCAAGAAGAAGGTCTTCCCTTTATCTTTTAAGGGAAAGGCATTGGCATGGTTTAGGCTATGTGATGATATTGGATCATGGAACTACAACCGGTTAAAATTGGAATTTCATCGGACGTTTTATCCTATGCATCTGGTTCATCGTGATCGCAATTATATATATAATTTTTGGCCTCGTGAAGGAGAAATTATCGCTCAAGCTTGGGGGAGGATTAAGTCAATGTTATATTTATGCCCCAATCATGAGCTCTCAAGATAAATTATTATTCAAAACTTTTATGCTCGACATTCTCTCAATAATCGCTCCATGCTTGATACTTCTTGTACTCGCTCTTTTATGA
Organism: Triticum aestivum; assembly: GCF_018294505.1. NCBI lineage: Eukaryota > Viridiplantae > Streptophyta > Magnoliopsida > Poales > Poaceae > Triticum > Triticum aestivum. The sequence goes on along the minus strand of NC_057804.1, from coordinate 591,923,099 downwards.
TGAAGCCTATTGAATTCAGATGGGATTTATTGGAAAGAATTAAACGCAACTCCGAAGATTGGGAACTCGACGAAGGTAAGGAGTCAGGTATAACACCTAAGTTTGATTGTGTTAAATCTTTTATGGATACCGACGCTTTTCATGAATTTAGCACTAAATATGGACTTGACTCTGAGATAGTACCTTCTTTCTGTGAATCATTTACTACTCATGTTAATCTCCCTAAGCAGAAGTGGTTTAAATATCATCCTCCCATTGAAGTAAAAGTAGTGGAACCTATTAAAGTTGAAGAGAAAACTATAACTTATAATGTTGATCATATTGTTCCTACTGCTTATATCAAGAAACCACCTTTCCTTATTAGAATAAAGGATCATGCTAAAGCTTCAACTGTGGTTCATAAGAGTAATGCTAGAACACCTACACCCCCTGAGCAAATTAAAGTTGAACATAGTATTTCTATCGTTAAAGATCTCTTGGTCGATAATATTGATGGGCATGTTATTTACTTCTGTGATGAAGCTGCTAGAATTGCTAGACCCAATACTAAAAATAAACATAGACCTGTTGTTGGCATCCCCGTTGTTTTTGTTAAAATAGGAAATCATTTCTATCATGGCTTATGTGATATGGGCGCTAGTGCGAGTGCAATAACTCATTCCTTATATGAAGAAATTATGCATGATATTGCACCTGCTGAAATAGAAGGTATTGATGTTACTATTAAGCTTGCCAATAGAGATACTATTTCACCAATTGGGATTGTTAGAGATGTTGAAGTCTTGTGTGGGAAAATTAAATACCCTACCGATTTTCTTGTTCTTGGTTCCCCAAAAGATGACTTTTGTCCCATTATTTTTGGTAGACCCTTCTTGAATATTGTTAATGCTAGGATAGACTGCGAAAAGGATATTGTTACTGTTGGCTTGGGGGATATGTCTCATGATTTTAAGTTTGCCAAATTTCGTAGACAACCCCATGATAAAGAATTGCCTAGTAAAGATGAATTTATTGGTCTTTCTTCTATTGCCGTGCCTCCTAATGATCCTTTAGAACAATATTCGCTAGATCATGAAAATGATATGTTTATGAATGAAAGAAGGGAAATAGATGAAGTATTCTTTAAACAGGGACCTATTTTGAAACATAACTTGCCTGTTGAAATCCTAGGGGATCCTCCTCCACCCAAGGGTGATCCCGTGTTTGAGCTTAAACAACTACTTGATACTTTGAAATATGCTTATCTTGATGAAAAGAACATATATGTTGTTATTATTAGTGCTAACCTTTTAGAGCATGAAGAAGAGAAATTATTGAAAGCTCTAAAGAAGTGATACGTCTCCGTCGTATCTATAATTTTTGATTGTTCCATGCCAATATTATTCAACTTTCATATACTTTTGGCAACTTTTTATACTATTTTTGGGACTAACATATTGATCCAGTGCCCAGTGCCAGTTCCTATTTGTTGCATGTTTTATGTTTCGTAGAAAACCCATATCAAATATTGTCGAAACGGCATAAAAATGGACGGAGAATATTTTTGGAATATTTATGATTTTTGGGATGAAAAACCAACGCGAGACGGTACCCGAGGGGGCCACGAGGTAGGGGGCGCGCCCCAGGGGGTGGGCGCGCCCCTGACCCTCATGGACACCCCGTAAGGCGGTTGATGCTCTTCTTTTGCCGCAAGAAAGCTAATTTTCGGAGAAAAATCTGGGCGAAGGTTTCAATCCAATCGGAGTTACGGATCTCTGGATATATAAGAAACGGTGAAAGGGCAGAATGTGAAAACGCAGAAATAGAGAGAGACAGAGAGACAGATCCAATCTCGGAGGGGCTCTCGCCCCTCCCATGCTATGGAGACCATGGACCGGAGGGGAAACCCTTCTCCCATCTAGGGAGAAGGTCAAGGAAGAAGAAGAAGGGGGGGGGGGGCTCTCCCCCTTGCTTCCGATGGCGCCGGAACGCTGCCGGGGGCCATTATCATCACCGCGATCTACACCAACACCTCCGCCATCTTCACCAACATCTCCTTCACCTTCGCCTATCTATATTTAGCGGTCCACTCTCCCGCAACCCGCTATACCCTCTACTTAAACATGGTGCTTTATGCTTCATATTATTATCCAATGATGTGTTGCCATCCTATGATGTCTGAGTAGATTTTCGTTGTCCTACCGGTGATTGATGAATTGCTATGATTGGTTTGACTTGCTTGTGGTTATGTTGCTGTCCTATCGTGCCCTCCGTGTCGCGCAAGCGTGAGGGATTCCCGCTGTAGGGTGTTGCAATACGTTCATGATTCGCTTATAGTGGGTTGCTTGAGTGACAGAAGCATAAACCCGAGTAAGGGGGTTGTGCCGTATGGGATAAAGGGGACTTGATGCTTTAATGCTATGGTTGGGTTTTACCTTAATGATCTTTAGGACTTGCGGATGCTTGCTAGAGTTCCAATCATAAGTGCATATGATCCAAGAATAGAAAGCATGTTAGCTTATGCCTCTCCCACATAAAACTTGCTACCGGTCTAGTAAAGTAGTCAATTGCTTTGGGACAATTTCACAACTCCTATCACCACTTTTCCACACTCGCTATATTTACTTTATTGCTTCTTTATCTAAACAGCCCCTACTTTTTATTTACGTGTTCTTTATTATCTTGCAAACCTATCCGGTCACACCTGCAAAGTGCTTCTAGTTTCATACTTGTTCTAGGTAAAGCGAACGTCAAGTGTGCGTAGAGTTGTGTCGGTGGTCGATAGAACTTGAGGGAATATTTGTTCTACATTTAGCTCCTCGTCGGGTTCAACACTCTTACTTATCGAAAGAGGCTACAATTGATCCCCTATACTTGTGGGTTATCAAGACCTTTTTCTGGTGCTGTTGCCGAGGAGTCATAGCGCGAGGAGAATATTCTCGTGTGTGCTTGTTTGCTTAATCACTAAGTAATTTTTATTTGCTGTTCTATGTTGTTCTCTATCTTTAGTTATGGATATGGAACACGAAATACCAAAAAAATTAGGTGTACTTGCTACTCATGGAGACGGGGAACCTCCTAAAACAATCGATGCTCACTATGTGAAAGATATTATGTACTACTTTGATAATCCTGAGAAAACCCCATTCAATTATGTTATGGGAGACACGTTGGATCAACGTGAATACTTTCGGGGTTATCGCTTGACACAAAAAGGGAAACTATTATGGGATCAAATTCATATGTTGCATTGGTATGCTCGTCAACTATGCTTGAGAAGTTGAGATATGATTATACTTGTTGCTCTAGCATGAAGGCTCCACACCTTCCCTTTTCATGCAAATTCAATGATGATAAAACTTGTCTTCTTATGCTAATGGTATATATGATTATTATGATGTGGAACAAATAGAAGAATTCGTTGCTTTTATGGGTGCTTATGAAATTGAATCTTTCTTTAAAGAGTTTGAAAGTCTTGATGGTGCTGTTTACAGACCTGAAATTTTTGCTATACTGAAATATTGCTATGAGAATTATGAATACAATCCAGATATTGATGCATTTATTGAGAAAGTCTCCGCTGTCCAAGAAGAGACTAATATTTTGCAGGAGTCTATGGAAGAAGGAATTGATGAAACTGTGAGCTCATTGGATGAAAAAGATGATGAGGAGAGCGAAAAACAAAAGGAGGAAGAGCGGATTAGCTACCCGTGCCACCTTCTAATGAGAGTAACTCTTCAACTCATACATTGTTTAATTCCCCTTTGTGCTTACTGAAGGATGATTGCTATGATCCCTTTAATTCGTTTGAAATATCCCTTTTGATGATGCTTGCTATGCTTGTGGCCAATATGCCAATATGAATTATGATTATGGAGATGAACTTGCTATAGTTCCTTATGTTAAACATGAAATTTTTGCTATTGCACCCACGCATGATAGTCCTATTATCTTTTTGAATTCTCCAAACTACACTATATCGGAAAAATTTGTGCTTATTAAGGATTATGTTGATGGGTTGCATTTTACTGTTGCACATGATGATTTTTATAGATATAATATGCATCTGCTTGCTGCTCCAACTTGCAATTATTACACTACAAAAAAATACACTTCCGTGATGATACGTGTTTGTCACACTAGGTCGCGTTTTTTGTCATGCATGTACATCCATGACAAATTTATGACAGAATCAAGATAGTCATACCTGTGCTGTCGTAGAAGTGTTCCATGACATTACCAAAATTATCATCACGGAAGTGTCCACTTCCATGACGATAAATCACGCGTCACAGAAGTGCTTTCGTCAAGGGTGAACGACACATGGCATCCACCGTAACAGAACGCCGTTAAGCTATCAGGTCGGGTTTTGGATCCGATAACCCGTTAACAGCCCCGACCAATGGGGATTTTCCACGTGTAAAATCATCATTGTATGGAGGAAACACATGTCGGCTCATCGTTGGGACAAATGTCATCCACTCATTGGACAGAAGGCGCCTATGATACGTCGACTTGTGGCACGGCCCAACAAATTTAAATGGGCCGGCCCAACTAAAGGCCCACAAGATTTTGTGGCCCTTAATGGGCCGGCCTAGTTAAAGGCCCATGAGATTTTGCAGACTATAATCGGCTGGCCCAGCTAAAGTCCCACAAGATTTCGCGGGCCATAATAGGCCGGCCCAGGTAAAGGCCCACAAGATTTTTGTTTGCCATAATGGGCCGGCCTAGGTAAAGGCCCACAAAATTCTTACGGATCATAATGGGCCGGCTCAGCTAAAAGCCCACGAGATTGCGCCGACATTAATGGGCCGGCCCAGCTGTAGGCCCACAAGATTTTGAGGACCCTAGTAGGACGGCCCATTAACTAGGTTCCATGTTTTGGGCCAAATGCCGGCCCATAATTGATCCGGTCAATTAATGTCCTGCCACGTTCCGGGCCTAATAATGGCCCATATAAGATCCGGCCCGTTAAAAGCCTCCCACTTTCTAGGCCAAATCACGGCCCACATCAGGTCCGGCCCTTTAAGAGGCTTTGGGCTCAATTATGGCCCATATCAGATTCGGCCCGTTGACTGGACGCTATGCTTTTGGGCCCACTTGCTAAAGGCCCATTCAATAATTTGGCCTAATATTAGTTTCGGCCTGTTAAGGGCCCATTTAACATTTCATCCCTATATTAATTTCGGCCTGTTAAAAGCCCGTCATATAGTTGGGCCTAACTACGGCCCGGTTTGCATCTGGCCTGCTCGCAGCCGATATCTGACTGGGCCAAACAAGGACCAAGACAACTTTGGCCTGTTAAAAGCCCGTGAATTGATTCGCACAATCATGGGCCGGGGTCCATTTCGGGCTGCCGCTGGCCCGTGAGCTATTTGGCACGTTGCAGGCCCAGCCTACTTCTCAGCCTCCTAAAAGCCCATTGAGTTTTCTTGCGAAAAGAGGGCCGGGGGTCACTCGGCCTACTAAAGGCCCGAATCTACTAGTGGGCCAGTTTGACGGGGCCTATGATGCGGATCATACATCGTGATTGCATGACGGCCCAATTATGTATCATAATTTTATGGTTTGGCCGGTTTACTGCGAAGACAGGACATATATACAGTAAAATAACTGCAGCATCGTGAATAAGAAAAAACCTAGACTATACAATAAAGAAATTACGGCATATTACATCCACTGCGCATCAAAGTTCGCCACTATGATAATAAAGCACAAGCAGACAGCAGATTACATACACTGGGCATCAAAGATCGCCACCAGTGCAAATAAACACGCCGGCAAAATAATATACAAAACTGACAGCACTTCAATAGAGTTCAAGAAAGGTTAGCCCTGCTGGGGAGCTGCAGCGCAAGCAGCTGAGCAAGATGATGAGACTGCGCTTGTTCAACACTTATATCTTCCTCACTCTGAAAGATAAACAAGCAGACAGATGACAGGTTTCACACATAAAAGTATCAGTGCTGACAATTCATCACATTTCTTACTGACGAATAAAGTGACACAGTTTAAAATGGCATTAACACAATATGGTATTGTTCAGGTCAAGACATGGCAGGAAATGACATTGTGAAGGAGTTGGCAGCTTCACGACACCACTGGATTATAGATCAAGAACTCATAAGTATCAATGGTTAGTGTGCTGTCAATTTATCCCATTTCAGATTGGCAAATAAAGAGACGGTTTAAATAATAGTAGAATGATATGACATTGTTCATAGTTAAGACATTGCAGAATATGACATTGTGATATAGTGGGTAGGTTCACCACACCACTGGATTACAGATGAAGAACAGAAGCATACATGCAGTGCAAAAGAAGATCACTTGCTCTGAATAGTTTAATTTACATGGTATGAAGAAGGAACTTGGTTGTACAACTGAAAACTTAAATTGAGAAGGACAAACTTTTGTTTATGAACTACATAATAAACTTTAAACATGCAATTTGATGCAAACACCAAAAATAAATAGCTGTTGCAGTCATGCCTAACCAAATATACACAACAAAGTTTGAAGGCTTGAGAAGGACAAACTTACATTACTGATGAAGACAGGCTCTATAAAGCCCTTGTCCATGCTGATGGGGGGGGGGAATTCAAGAAGTTTAGCATAGAATCTTCTTCATAAGCATTGCCTTTATTCTACATTTTGTTAAGAGTAAATATAGATGTGATAATATACGAAAAAAATGGAGAATATTTAAGATAAGATGAAGAGTGATGCTACATAACCAAGTAGCTATAAATGTATGTGCAACAATACAGGCAAAAGGCACAGCCAAGAGCAATGCACAGCTAAACTTCTTTAGTACCAACCTTATGGTAAGAGTAAATATAGATCTGATGTGTAGAAAATGGAGGGCAAAGGAAAATAAGTTGCAGAGTGATGGTACATGAACAACCACCTGTCAATATAAGTACACTGATAAAGGACAGCATGTACTTACAACAACAATGCAGAGCTAAAAAAATTCATTGGCATTGGATATATTCTACACTAATGTAACCATTCATACAGATCAGATAATTTGGAGCGAACAATTGATAAGCAAGCTATCATGCTTACTGCTGTCACATAATGAACCAGGTATGTATGCAAGTATAGTGATACAGGACAATAGGTACTAACAAGAGCAAAGCAGCGGGCAGCATATTTGCGATATCCTGTCATTCTTTTCAAACCTGAATTCTTCTTCGAGCTAATTTCCTGCAAAAAAGATCCGTAAGGCACATGCGGAAAAATAGAAGTTCAAATTGTTATGTGATTCCATAGACAGTACCTCATCCTGGGAATGAGACCAGTTCATAACAAGGTTTTTCCATTCAATGTCTTCTAAATTTAGCACAAGAGACTTCACCGAAAATTCGTTTATAGACTTGCCATCAAAGTGTGATTTCCTCAGGTAACACTGATAGTGCTGCAATGCTTCATTGAAAAGCACAAGCAAGCTTTGATCGTCATGACTATCCAGATTGACCCTCACCTAGTTACAACAATGTAATGTAAATCATTGATGTGTTCGATCAGCAGAAAACAGGAAAATAATAACCATGAATAATAGCACTTACACATAAGTTGGACAGGAAGATGTGAAAATGGTGTTTGTCTTCACTATAATCTTCCCATGATGGGAATATATGCATGTAGTCCCTAACAACATTGAAAGCATTGTCTTTTAAACTGGGAATAAATGGAATGGGGTTCCAATCTGCAGGAATTGGCCGTCTCTACAGTTGGGATAGGTCTTCGGCCGGTGGACTTGCTGTACTTTTTGCTGGAGTGGGATTTTTCTGTGGTACGGCTAGTGCTATGGCAAATGAAATTGGTATACCTTTTGCTGGAGTGAAGGTCCTGTGTGGTGGGGCTAGTGGTGTGGCCAGTGAAGTATGGGTACAGCCTGCTGGAGTCGGTCCTATGTTTTTTGTCACTGGTTGTACAACCAATATAAGTGGGGCGCTGTCTGATTTCTCCGGCACCACCACATTTTTCAAGGACTTTGCTGGTGCTCCTTCAGGTTCGACAATCACCCTCTTCCTTTTTGATGTCTGATGCACAAGAATAACATTTGAGTGGAAAAACATGGTATGACGACAGATGGAATATGTATTGATAATGGATGGGCATGGCATCTCGAGTTATATGATGAGTAAACTAAGCAGATGGTGGTGCAACAAAGTAGAAGAAATGCAAGACAACATATGCAAGATACACGCAATCAATAAAACCTTGCCAAATTAGAATATGCACCTTGATGGGTGAACAAGACAGGCCATCTGCCTTTGACTCCTTGAGGTTAGAATAGTCATTAGGATGATATTCTGAACAAGAATCAACAGGTGGGGAGCGTACGAGTTTCATTGCTTCCAGAATGGCACTCAATGCATTGGTGCCTATTTTGTAAGTCATTGCAGTGTTCCACAATATTCTGCTGATGCACGGATTCTGATATTCATTGTAATTGCATATAATATCTGAGAACCATGAAAACATAAATAGTTGTGAGATTATCTTTGTAATGCAGATGATATTCTAATATAGGGGCCCCCCTGTAAACACTTATGTGCTATCACTGGATTCTGATGAGAGAGCTCATGTGTGCTGTAATATCGTGCGTGCATTTATATAATCTGGCACAAGTACAGTAAAAAATAGGCTCCAGAAGTAAGGATAGCTGGAAGATGATAGGTTCATAATACAATGTATAGAGAGTTTGTTGCCAAACCATGATAACAAGAGCACACAACAACTAGGCAGATCGTAGTGTACATAACAGGGGTACACCATAACCACAATATATAAATCAGGAAAGTGGAACTGGCTTGAAAATACGGTGTTGTATTGCCGCTAGTAATTGAAAGCCTATCGATCACGTATAGGCCAGCACTATCGCACATGGTAAGCAAGAGCAAGCAGATTTTGGATAATAAAATGTTGGTTGCGCAGTGCCCACACATGATGAACCAGAGCGCATTAAGAATGCAACTCCCAGATGACTCTCGACCATTTCAGGCGGTTGGATGAAGATCCTACGTCTCCTAACCCTTCTTCTTTCTCATCTCTAATTCTTCCCATACAGAACACCGCACGGGCCGCCAGCCGGACCACCGGCCCCCACCGCCTGTGTTCCTCCGCCACACCCACCCCCACCCACGCCGAGTTTTCTTCGTTCGGCAAGGCCCCACAACCACCCGAGCCCCTTGGATCGCACCGGCGAACTCCGGCGAGCTCTGAAAAATCGACTAACCCAATTTTGAAAGTTAGTCTACTGTGATTTAACTAGTGTGGAATATAAAAGGGGAAAACCATAAGCATTGGGAGTATAGTGTTGAGCGTGCCATGGCGGATCTGAAGGTGCAAACCGGACAAAGGCAACTTCGCAACCAAGACAAGAAATCAGAGTAAAGCAGTGGCGATCTATTTTCTTGCTGCGATAAATAAGTTGAGCAGATACGAAAGAGTACCGCCTCTGGTGCGGCGCCGTGTACGCATTGCTGAGAATTTGACGGTGCTGTGGTAGCGATGGCTGTCAGCGGCGTGGAAGCAGATCTAGGAGGGTAGACGGTGGCGGCAGGGTGCGGTGGACGAGACAGTTGTAGGAGCGGGGCCGGCAAGGTGGACGACGGCGGGGATGAAGCGAGAGGACGGGATGCAAGGATCCCGGTCCGAAGGCATGGATGAGAGAGGTCGATCTCTTGTAATGGACGGCGGCATCGGGGTATCAGCTCTGGCATGGTGGAGGAGGACGGTGATGGATAGGGTGGTAGGCGGTGGCGGACGGAGGAGGGTGGGGTGCAGAGGGTGTTTTGGCGCCCACGGAGTACGAATGGGGAAAAGGGAGGTAGAGAGGAAGGGGGGGACCGTGTATTCAGGGCGCGCTTGTCTCAAATGCGAGGACATTTACAAACTTAGCCCCCGTTTCAAATTTCTACTACATCACAGCAACATTAGTCGGTTGGGGATCGGACGGTAATCTCGCATACACCGAATATTTGCCGACGAGAGTTTGTTTTTGGCGCCCATCGTGTATGAATATGAATTGGGGAGGAAGTCGATTTCGGCCGAGGGCACACTGTATTTTGGCGCCCACCGTGTATGAATCTGGGTGAGAGGCGGTTACATCATGTTTGGGTGAAATTACAAACCTACCCCTATCAAAACCTATAGATATCCAGCAGATAGGCTTTGCGTGGCAGGGATAGGCAGCAGTGATTTCCATCTCGCAGATTTTGGTTTCGGGCGGTTACTGCGACTTTCCCCGCTTCGTTCAAATTTTGCACAGTGCACATTTACCGTGCGAACTCAATTCGAATCCCGTTTGTATTCTACTATTTTTTTCGGGCAGGATCCATTTTCAATTGGAATTACATTCTATATACATCATTTTTTATATATACTTCCAAAAGCACAACAAATAATTCTGCTCCTTTATATGTATAATATGATTTACAAATACAATGATCTCGAAATCTTAAGGTTGAATTCCAAAAATTTTAACCAAATTATGTTCTAGTAAAATGTATGGATCAGTAATATCTACATATTAAATAATATAGATGTGCGTGATTTCATATGAGTATGCATGTTTGATAGATCAATTTTGGTTCGAGTATGGATTACATGTATCATCATCTCGAATTCAAATATTTGAATCCCTTTTTTGTTCACTCCTTTCATGCCCATCTCTCTCGCATGCATGCTCCTTCAGGTAGCTATCACTCTCTTTTCTCCAGCTCACCCGCACGCTCACTTCATGTTTCTCCTATCCTCGCAAACATGGTCTCTCGACGTCTCCCTTGAGAAGTGTCACACTCTCTGTATCATTATACATTACACGGTTTTCATTATCTCTCACGTCTCTACTGTTCTCTGGTATCACTCGGTACCTAAGCTTTCTTTTTCACCGCCACACACACAGTCTCCACTCGTCTTTCACTTTGTCTTTCTCTCTATGGGATTCTCTCACACACCCTATATGTCTCTACATATGACTCATACCACTAAAATTACTCTCTCTCTCTCTCCTGTAGACACAACATTTGTTGTAGTCTCCTTTTCGTCTCCATCCCAGACTGACACCGATCAGACAACCCCGACTACCGTCTCCTCTCTCTCTCACACAGACACACACACACAACTCCTGCTTCCACTCCCCTTCCGGACTACCGTCTCTCTCTCTCTCTCTCTCACACACACAAAACTCTTGCTTTCGCACCCCGACTCATATTTCTCACACAAACATTTATCGACTAGCTAGCCTCTAGATATGTTTATACACCCGCACACTCATGCTTCCACCATCGCATACATGTCTCTCTCCCGCTCCTTGTATCTATGTAGCTTTTTCTTCCCTTCTTGAGACACACCCTCTCGATCGTGCACACACACACTGTCGCCTCATTTTAAGCTGATACCTATCGCACACACACTACTTGTGTCTTTGTCACACATGCACTCCATCCTCCTCCACTCTCCCTCTCTCTCTCTCTCACACACATGGGCTTTTTGCAACAACTAGCAAGATGCCCATGCGTTGCACAGAACATGAAGATGCATTTGTATGAGTAGTTTATCTTGTGGGGGAAAAGGATGAACGAGGGAAGACCTTATTTGCAAATGTGGAGATGGGTGTGGGTATCTTTTTGCAAAATTGCCATAGTTTCCTTCCTATCCGTCAGATATAGATCAGACGGCCACACGATCATCACCGACAATGCTTTTTATAAGAGTAGGGATAAAAAATAGAGTTGGTGATGATGGTGGGCCTGCCATCCTGCAATGTAGGTCGTCCGATTTATATCTGACGGATAGGAAGGAAAATATGGCAATTTACCCACACTCTTCACCACATTTGCAGATAAGGCCTTTCCTCGTTCATCCTTTTCTCCCACAAGATCTTGATGTTCCGTGCAACGCACGGGCATCTTGCTAGTAAGAGTAGAAATTAGACATATACCACTTCTCGAATCTTGAAACCAATAACATTCCTCCCTTATCTCATCAAAACCGCCAAAGGAATATATTTTGAGTGAAACATAACATATTTTTAGTGATATACATATTTCAAAACTAGACTTTTTTTCTATCAAATCGGTGAATATGTATTAATCTACTTTGATCGTGTGGCAACGCATTGGCACATTGCTAGTAGTTATTATAATTTTTTGGACACCAGACAAATGGTGGAGTACATATACGAAGAGAAGAGGTGCACGCACGCAGTCGGCCTCTCACTATCTCGCACACATGAGTGTTACGTAAAGGCGACGTTAACAAATAAACCCTAAAACCCTAGGTGCACGATTGCTGCGTTTGTGGGTACCCGGTACGTGGTGGAGCACCTTTGTAGGAGTTGATGGTCGGGAGCACAGGTGAATGACTTGGAGCGCGGTGGCTCGCCAGTTGCCACAGATCGAGTAGCCACGCTTAAAATATCATTTTTTTTAGCGGGGTTAAGAGTTCCGATTCTCAATGGCACGTTATAAGTAGTAAGTAGTTTTTAGAACGATTGGTATGGAGCGAAACTGGAATTCATAGTACTAGTACCTCCTTGGCGTATGGTTGTATGGGTTTATGTTACGAGATGTTGAACCTGGTAGTTCTAGGGCAAATACTATGGTTTAGATTTAGATGCTGGTTTTCAGTAATCGGAAGGGGAAACCCTTCTTTGATTAAAAAAACTACTACCTCCATTCTGGTTTACTAGTACCCATCGTACTTTGGGTCAAAGTTTGTCCACGAATTTTACTTGTAAAATGTGAATGGAAAATGAGATCTTGTTATACGCAAACAAAAAAGGACTGGAGGGAGTGATTGCTCTAACACAGACGCGACCTCTCATAGCGCAGGCATTGAACCAGCGTGCCGGCCAAGAGGGCCGCACTCGCTGTAGGCCCGGCTGAGCACGCCTCCTCGCCGCGTGCAACCAGCTTAAGATTGCCCCGCCTGCCTTCATTGAATCCGCGTGTGTGCCCGCAACACGTCCTTCCGCGAGCCGGCAGGCATTTTAGAACACAAAGAGTGACTAAATATGGTCTTGACTTGTTGTGCTCGCACTGGTAGCAGGAACTAGTAGAGGTTTTTCTTTATTTATAACTCTCCTCACATTTTTTTGGCTTTGAAGTGAATCATGGTTGTGGACATTATGTATGAATGTGCAGATATCTGTGAACATGAGTTTGAGGTGGAAGTTGAACTTGGAATGTTGGGCTTGCACGTGAACTATACCATGTCCAATGCTTCATCTGTTATTGTTTGGAAAGTAATTGCTATTATTACATGACCCGAAAAAACATTTTGTGCCACATCAGTAGATGCACAGACATCACAACAGGCATGCTGACTGGATAAACATTTGGACCTAGCTATTATGAAGGAAATTTTGTATTGACAACAGTTTTAGATAGCAGGAGACGCCTAGCCTGCTCTACCTCAGCTAGCTTATTTCTGGCTTCTTCCATCTCTTCTTTGGCTTGGGTGAAGAGAGCATCTAATTGCTCTTTTCGCTTCTTCAGGAACTCAGCTACATTCTCAAGGGCTGATGCACGCTTTCTTTCAGCCTTCACTAATGCCACGAGGACACGAATAGCTGACGACTCCACCTGGCTTGTGTGTAATCCCGCATCATCTGGGAATTTGCACCTTGTGTCTAATCCAGCATCATTAGGGAACTGACACCTTGTGTGTAATCTAGCCTCATTTTGGAAACATGATCTCGAGGTTGACCATACTTCCCTCCTCGCAGGAACTGCATCGTGACACGAAGTTACTTCCTTTTTAGATCAATACTCAGAGAAACCTAGATCCATTTAGTAGAAGCCAGATAAACAGAACTCGGATAAGTGAATTCAGAAGGAAAAGAAATATAAAAACAGACTACAAGGTGAGAACACCCACTTCCTACATCAAGTTAAAAACGAAAGCATTAGGACGATTAAGACTCTTCTTATTACACATCGAAGAACACCACGCTTAAGAGAAACAGAAACTACAACATATACACATCGAAGAACACGGGGCTAAATGAAAGTAATTGAAAGGGTGTTACTTACCAAAGCTCGTTTTACAGGTTCGGTGCAGCTCCTCTTTAACTTGCCACACTCCTTGAAGATGTCCCGAATATCCCGTGTTTGGTCTTCATTGCTCCTCTGCATGTTCACACTCGTGGTTTTAAAATCTCAACATGGCAAGAAAAATACTACTAGTAATACTCGCTCATCTTGTGGGCAACATTAAAGCACTCGTCTGCCATGTTAGAGCATCTCCAACAGAATCGCAACGCGCGACGCTTTAAAAAAGCGTTTACAGTGCTGAGATCGAGAAGTAGATACTAGAGAGTAGAGGATAGTTCTCAGCATAGATAGATAAAAAAAGATACCCATACCCCTCTCCAGATTTGCAAATAAGGCCTTCCCTCGTTCATCCTTTTCTCCCACAAGATAAATTACTCACACAAATGCATCTTGATGCGTGCAACGCATGGGCATCTTGCTAGTTCTAAAAACCTTTCCAGCATTTGCCACACTGCTGGTTGCAGATGAAAAACCTACCAAAGCACAGCGCGATACAGGAGCGATGCACAATTACAAGCTGATATTCTGTTGGACAATCGAGGCTATAACCAATTACTTTTACAGGAACAATAGCACCCAGGAAAATTGAAGGGTAGGTATGAACAAAATTAGAACTGCACATGTACTGCTAAGTGATTCAATACACACATTACCAATCGAGGAGGAGAACGATGGTCGCGGCAGCCTCTGTGAGTCATGGTCGGCAATGGGAGTCAGTTCATTGTCCACGACGGTGGTACTTCTGCGCTTGGCGTCGGCTTCCTGGAAGCAGATCCGAGACCGTGGAAGACGATGCCGGGGAAGAGGCTCTGTCTACGACAACGACGGTGGACCGGCTCCAGTGCGGCGTATGAGGTCGTCGATGAGGCAGATGCGCTGCGGTGGACGAGTGCGCCGATGTAAGGGGGAGGAGCACGAAGGCTGCGGTGCCGTGAAGAAGTTTATTTTGCGGTGGGGATAGAAAATGGGGAGTATTCAGGTGCACTACTCTGGGTGCCGGGGTGGGGCTGGCTGGGTAGGGTGAACCTGAAGTTACGGAAACAGCGCCCTACCAAGCGTCGTCCGTAGGCCTGTTCCGAAGGCTATGATGGTAACTTCCCACTGCTCGAATCAGGGTCGCGGGAGATTTTCCCGCCGACCTCAAAATTTTGTGACACTAGACTCCCCATGTGGCGTGTTGAGTGATTCGGCTAAGCAACTAGCGAGTAGTAGTAGTAAACTCTGCATATTAGGTTTGACCGAAGTCAAACTTCCTAATGTTTGACAAAGTTTATATAAAAATATAAACATTTACCATAACAAATATGTATGATGTGGAAGTACATTCAATAATGAATCTAATGGTATTTATTTGTTATTGTATATGTTAATATTTTTTGTTATTAGCTTTCTGAGAGTTTACAAAACTTGACTTTGACCAATGCTAATATGCGGACTAAAATAAAAACGGAGGGAGTACACATTTGTTTTCTTAGTTTGTAGTGAACTAATCATTGGTTGAAATTGTGAAATAAATATATTAGGCTATTGACTTCGAATGTAATGGTCTATACAATTCAATAGTTACAATCATTGTGGAATCCCAAGATGTATACAAGGTCTATAGTACTTCACAACATGCTCAAACTCACATAATCCCAGTCAAATGAGAATCTAAATGTATTTCATAGTTATTACTTTGTAGGATGCAACAAAAAGAACCAAAACTCTACATCAGCCATTATAGAAGCAACATTTTGACATATCCCATTGTGTGAATGAAACGTGCAGAGAGAGCTTTTGAAGATGGAGCAGATAGGGCGGGAAAGATTGTATGTATGTGGACGAGAGAGTAGGAGACAAACCTAACGAGACAGAGAGAGAGAAAGGGAAAGAGAGAGGAAGAAGTTAGGTCTGTGAGAAAGATGGAGACATGTAATATACGTGATTCTGTATACGTGGAAGGAGAAGAGACAACATGTTTGATGAGAGAGCTGGAAAAACATGGACGAGAGGGGAAGGATCTCATGGGTTGAGGGATTGACAATTTTGTGCGGGGGAGAGAGGGATTGGTAATTTTGTGCAAGAGAGAGAGAGAGAGAGAGAGAGAGAGAGATAGAGGGTTGGGGGAGGAGTCAGTCAGCCGTCGTCACATCACCCTGCTTCCAAATGACCCCGCATTCTCTAGTGCGGTGTCGTCGCCGTCTTCGATCTGCTCGATGCCCTCTTTGAAGATTGAGCTGTTGTGCATGTTGGGGTGCAAAGAAGCACAGGCGAGAGTGGTCGCCGTATAACCTTGGATGGGGATGAATTGTGTGCTCAGGGGAGTGTGTGTGTGTGTTGTGCTGCGCACGCGCGCACGTGTGTGTGTGTGTGTGTGTGTGTCAGATATTAAGAGAAAACAAACCTAAGGAGAGAAATGGGTATTCACGAAGAGATTGTGCGGGCCTTGAGGTGGGCAGGGGCCGAGTGAGGGTGTCAAAATGTGCGCGTTGATGCATATGTTGCATGCGATCGTGCGAGGGGCGGACGAATCGAGAGAGATGGTTGTTGTGTTATGGATGCTCCTCTCTCTCTGTCTCTCTGTCTCTCTCTGTCTCTCTGTCTCTCTCTGTCTCTGTCTCTCTCCTTCTCTCTCTCTCTCTCTCACACACACACACAAGTAAACTAGAAGACCGTTCTCTCATGTATACACAACGTATCGGCATCTGTCTATGTCTCACTCATGCATGATCATTTGCACATTCACACCTCTCTATGTCTGTATCACACGCATACCGTCTCCACATTGCCCTTCCGCCACAACACACATATGGACACATACACACGTTCTCTCACAGTCACACACACAAAATAAGTATTAAAAAAACTAGGGCGCACCTAAAACGTCCAAATCCAAATAAACACAAACTAGAGCTAAATTCAAATATATGGAAATATGGCAGCGTCAAGAACTTTCCCAGGAAAAAAAAGTTGAGTAATATTGGAGGATTGTTTTCACACACACAAAAAGGTTCGGTGTGTTGGTGTGTTGGATTGATGTCCATGCCCTCTCAATGCTGGTGTCAAGAAAGGAGGAAGCAGCATGGCGGCAATTGTACCGTGGTCGAAGATGATGACCTGTTTGCGACTGGTTACAGATCCTTCTGCTGCAGGGGTCTTCTCTCAAGATTCAGGAATGATGACACAAGGCTCCGGAGATCTTCTTGTGTTATGGTTGTCTTAGGGTACTCTAGGTGTTCATGGTCCTTTGTGTTTGTGTTTCAGTATGCTTGTAAGAGTCAACTACTTTGTACTGATTCGTAATTTGATTGAAAAATTTCTCAAAAAAAGGTTCGGTGGATGTCCTTCGAGCGCGACACGGTGACGCATCGTTCGATCGACCGCGCGGCCGTGGTTCACGCGCTTGCACAGGATTCCGTATCGTGGCTGTGGTACTAACTTCATTTTTTTAATAAAAGCATTGCCTAAGTCTAATGTTTACGTGTACTAGTACGGTTTTCTTTTAAATTTGACCAACCTCATATAAAACTAAAGTAAGCTCCCATACACGCACTCATCAATATGCCGCCGCCAGTGTTGCGCATGCCGGCGCCCGCCTGCTCCGGACAACAATTTCTCGCCCATCACCGCCATGTCGCCGCCATCCCTGTGCCATGAAGCCGAAGGCTTGCCCGCTCACGTCGTCTGCAGTCCCTCCTCGCCATGCCGCCGCGCTGCCAAGCACGCGAGCAGCTGGTGGAGCCGCGTCTATGCACGCAGCGTACGAAGAGGAGGACGAGCACGTGCTCCAGCACGCCGGCGAGGAGGAACTAGCGTGTCATTGTCGTCTCTACCCGCGCGGAGGAGGCGTGCATGGTGGCTGTCGCGGCGGAAGCCGGTCGCGCTCGCGTCGAGCCCGCAAACCGGGTGTGGACACGGAATCTACCTTCGAGACCTTGAATGCCACATGGATCCTGCAATCTGAAGGAGCAATTTGGGTCAGTCGACTCATGTGAGCCGTTTGATGCAACATGGATGGCTAGGGCTTCTTCCACCTCTTCTGCCGTCTTCTTCCTTCGCTCCGTCGAACTTCTTTCACAAATCGACTGACCCAAATTATACTACCAGTACGAACGTATTAATTACAGTAGGAACACGAAGGTACGAGCAGTAGTACCAACTACAAGAAGAACAGTAGTAAGACATAGTACTAGTACTACTCTATGTACTAAAGAGTTCAAATAACGAGAAAGAACATAAACATAGTTCTGCTGGGGCCTCGGCACAACACACCCTTAAAAATAAACTAAGCAACTAGTCCGCTTGAAACAGCAGTAGAACCAACATGAGCGACGGCACTGCCACATACTCGGAGTCCGAGTCCACGTCCTCAACTTCGTCCTCGTCCCTCTTCCTCTTCCTCTTCGCCGATGCTTCTCTGCTTGAACCGGACACTGGGCTCTGCTTCTTCATCCAACCCATGTAGATATTTAAACAAAGGTAGGCATCCATTGATGCGTACAGGATGTGATCTTCATCTAATGTCTTCGACTCCCATGCATGATGAAACTCGTGATGAGGTTTCTTCAGTTTAGCGTACGAAGGATCAATCATGGCTGCTGCCACGGTCAGCATTGAAGGTTGAGAGGAGGACACCAGGCTTGCCTTCTGGAGATCAAAGGGCTGGCCTACAATGAGACCTATCCGACGCAGGACATCCCTATCGTTCTTAAATCCTACAATAACGAATTTCACTCTTTTGTCCTTGAGGAAGTTCTTAAAATCCTGGCACTCAACATCGGCATGGCATATGTGGTAGACCAAGCAAACGTTATATACGCAAACCTGGATCACGGCGGGCTTCTTCCTCTCTTCTTCCTTTAGATCCTTCTCTCGTCCCAGGACTATGGTGTACTCAACATCTAGCCCAGCGACGCACTCATCCGTTGAGCTGTTGAACATGCGTAGGAAGCGAGCAAGCCATGCTTTCACCATCGCGGATCCACGTTTGTAGATGACGATGAACTGATCACTGGTGATGGCTCTAACCTGGAACTCAGCGGCGACCATGGAGATTTGGGAGGCCATGGATTTTGGAGGAGGGTTAGGAGAAGTTGAACTGTTGTACCCCGTAAAAACTGGGAGCGAACTAATGTGAAACGACGGGACGACTGGGAGCGAACTGTTGTGAGGTAGAAGACGGGGACGAGTAGGGCATGCGAACGGCGTGGGGTTGCTGGCTTGCCCGGTGGATAAACGGCTGCAATCCCCCAAAGAGTTCTCGAGAACTATGCGGGACCCACTAGATGTCATGTCTACTAGACCCATATCGTAGGCCTGACGGTATAGCTTCTGCCTGTTCGCACGCCATGCCGGCGCGTGGATGTAACTTCACTTAATTCCGTCAACCGTCGCGCCTCCCACGACCTTCGCCTCCCTCACGTGGTCGCGCCCTTTGAGACTTCGACCGGCTATAAATGAGCAATTTTTTGCCTACTCCACATGCATGATACTCCCTCTGGTCCTTTTTACTCCCGTCAACCGTTTGCAAAGTGTTTGACCAAATATATACTTTTTTTGAACACCAGTACACTCATTCGATACAATATTCACCACACAGGGCGGTATGTTATTTACAAGAATACCATCTAATCTATTGTCAAAGCTATAGTTAGCAACTAAGTGTGCCACCTTATTGGCCGAACAACTAATCTTTGACAATTGAAGATTGTTGATCAACTTCGAGATGCTCAACGCTTTCATCTTCAGGTCACGCATAGCAGACCTGTCATAGTCCCCCAATACAAGAGACGCTACCACAAAAGCTCAATCAGTCTCTAAAATTACAGGATTTTGAAGAGAAATACCTATGTAGAGACCGGCAATGCAAGCCCTAAGCTCCGCTTCCTCCACGCTTTGACAGGCATCAATGAAATCCCACGACCAAATTTATACTAAAACTATCAATATCTACAATACTGATTATAATGAGTATAAGAACTATGTTTTATAATGAGTGTAAAAATATTGATTTGACATTGTGAATGTTGATACTCCCTCCGTCTAGGTGAGTAAGTTATCTTAGGCTGTGCACCGTGACCAAAGAGGAGGGAAAAACGAGAGACATTAATGTTTATTTGCTAATTAAATAGTATTGCATGCAATGAACTAAGCATGTCATGTTTGATAGTCTCAGGTCATTAAAAGCATGCACACCCTCATCTCTTATTGGTTGATATGTCAAGAAACAAGAAACGTGGTAGAAGTTAATGCACCACGCCTACATGTTTTGGGATTACTTGGTTTTCGTAAGATGACTTACACACCTAGCTATTAGAGTACGACTACCTCCCTTCTAGTTTAAAGGGCTCGACTCAAAAATTTCACCTACTCTTAGCAAGATAGTAGAGGCGGTGGAATAGTTTTTGAAGTCTGCAAAAGTACTAAACTAATGATGTCGTTCTTCACAAAAAAATGTGTTTACCAATGCATGCATGAACACTAGTTACTCTAAGGCTGGTCATAGTGGGAGTAACATAGGTAGTAACATAGATGCCACATAAGCAAAAATGTTGATGTGGCAAGTAGTTAATGAGGAGAGATGCAAATAGAGTAACTTAATATGTTACCATCACATAGCGCTTTCCAATGCAAAATAAGTCTACAAGACAATAAATGAACATGTGTATGTTACTACACATATGACACTTCCCACTATAAGGGTAGTAACATGGAGTAGTAACGTATGCATGTTACTACTCTAAGTTACTCCCCACTATGACCAGCCTAACCCCCCTCTCTTCTTTAATTCTTTGCCACATCAGCATGTTTGCTATTCCCATGTGCATGATACCAGCTAAGATACCACCATGATGGCCAGCCTTAATCATCGCATGCAATAATTTAGTGCACCTTGAAATATGAACATGTGTGGGGCGTGTATGTTTTTAATGACTTGAGATTATACCTAGCCCGTCATGCAAGATGACTCATTATGCACGGTTCCCCATACCTGCAGGAACCCCGTTCGTCTCCAAATCTTTTCCTCTCCATGTGTGGAAACAATATGCCTGCCAAACTCTCCTTCTCCCTCCGGCGGTCCCACCACTCCACCCCGTGTGAAACACTCTGCATGCATGACTCTCCTCCCCCCACGCTCGTCCAATCCATTGTGACCAGCAATATTTCCACCCCTTCGCTCCCCGGTAATTTACTCCAACTAATATGCCCACATAGCTTTTAGTTAACTTCAGGTGCATTGGGTCACTGACATAAGGGACCAGCAGTGTACTGGCCCACATGTCAGTGATGCAACTGGACCTGCAGTTAAGTCAGTGCAGCTCAGTCCATATCTTACATAGGTGTGCCATTGCTCGCTATAAATACTGTGCCTCCCACGACATTGCTATCTCCTCCCCCTCACGTTCACGGTCATCGCTATCTCCTCCCCCTCCCTCTCACGTCGACCACCATGGCATCGCCCCTCCCAAGCCCTAGGAGCCCCTCGCTGCACCACGTGGACGGTCACGCGTCGCCGTTCCGTTCCTCGCCGCCACTAGTTGAGGAGGACGCGTCGGTGTTCCGCTCCTCGCCACTATGCAACGCGTCGCCATTTCGTTCCTCGCCGCCACTAGTCGAGGAGGACGCGTCGGTGTTCCGCTCCTCGCCGCGACGCGACACGTCGCCGTTCCGTTCCTTGCCGCCAGTAGTCGAGGAGGATGCGTCAGTGTTCCGCTCCTCGCCGCGACGCGTCAAGGTGGACGCGTCGGTGTTCCCAATCTCGCCAGCACGTGTGTCAGAGGACGCGTCGGCTCCCCTCTACGAGGAGAATGCCGCGCCGCCCGCCAAGCCCCCCAGCCTTGAGGAGCTTTGGAAAGAAATGGATGTCGCCTTGTGGGAGGCTTTGCCTCCAGCAGAGCGCGCCAAAATAGAGGCGGAGAAGAAGGTCGAGGAAGAGAAGCGCACAGCACAACAAGCTTTCTGGGAGTTCTATGTCACTTCCGAGAGAGTCAAGAAATTGGTTCTTTGGCAGAAGGCTCGTGCGAGGGCCGTGAGGGTGGCGGAGGACACCCGTGCCGACGCCCTGAGTGCAGTCGGGCCCAAGCGCCTCATCTACGCTTGGCAGTACATGGACCGAGTGCACACTTCTAGCAAGGAGGAGTACCTGTTGGCGCGGATCACCACACTGGTGAGATCGCGCTCGCCTGCCGGCAAGCCGCCAATCAGACCTCGCAAGTTGCGAGGCTGAGGAAGAGGTGTTGTGTCGGCGCGCTGGGAAACGGCCGCGCACCAGGGCACTCGTGGCACGCCACAAGCGCTCCTACGAGTGCCGTGGCTTTTAGGAGCAGTATAATTGTTGTTTTGTAAGGCGATCTCATTAGTTTTGGGACGCAAATGATAAATCCCGAACGTTCATGAATTTTTAGTGTCCTTAATTAAGTATTTTAAAGGGAAAGTTTGGAAACGTTATGTATTATTACGCATTTTGCAAGTATGTGCATATAGCACAAACTTTACTATATACTATCGGACTACACGTCTCTCTCGATATATGCTTGCAGACTGTGCTACTCCCTCCGTCCAGGTCAATAAGTCATCTTTGGTTGTGCACGGTGACCAAGAAGGAGGGAAGACTTGTACACCTAGACGGAGGGAGTACTACTATTACTTATGTACGTGCAAATGCACGTTTTAACATTACGATGCGGTTTTTGTAATAGTAGAAAAACAACACTAGTCAAGCTTGTGAAACGATTCAATACAAAACAAATGCAAAAATGCTCATTTGATTGTTTACTTTTAGCTTCCTTCTCTGTGGTTATTTCTCTGTCGTACTTTGTACGGAGCATCTCACTAGTTGGAAAGGCATGCAAATTCCCAAACCGCTTCCTACACCCTGTATCAAATTTTTTGCCTAACAAGTTGTGTCGTGCAATTGGAATTCCAACTTGAGTACTACTACTAGTAGGAGTACCAGGGGCCAGTTCTTTTAGGCTTCTAGATTAGTAATCCCATAACTACTACCTCCGTCCTGGTTTATTGGTCCCCATTGTAATCCGTGTCAAATTTTGATCATAAATTTAACTAATGAAATGTTAGTGCATGTCACATGCACTACTCCATCCGTCTAGGTGAGTAAGTCATCTTAGGCTGTGCACCGTGACCAAGGAGGAGGAGAAAACGAGAAAGGTTAATGTATATTTGCTAATTAATAGTATTGAATGCAATGAACTAACCACTTCATGTCGTGTTTGATATCTCAAGTCATTAAAAGCATGCACACTCTTTATCTCTTATTGGTTGATATGTCAAGAAACAAGAAATGAGGTAGAAGTTAATGCACCGCGCCTAAGTGTTTTGGGATTATTTGGTTTTCGTAAGATGACTTACACACCTAGATGCACCGCGCCTAAGTGTTTTGAGTAACATTTTATCAGTTAAATCTTTGGTCAAAATTTAGCACAAATTACAATGGTGAGGAATAAAACAGGATGGAGTAGTAGTTTAGAAGCCCAAATAAATGAGTGAGGCGCCTTATTGTTACTCTCCACTGTGACTAGTCTTCTGGGAAAAGCTGGGGAAGCCACCAAAAGAACTGGCCCTAGGAGTAGTAGCTAGGGATCAAGTGTGGGAGATGAACCAAAGAAAGTAAATGCAGAGAGATGAAATGCAAAATAGATAGAGGGATGTGATGGTTGCTTGTCCGTTTATTTTACCAGGCCATTTATTACTGGGAGTGGTTGGGTTTTGTGATATGACGGCTTTACTGCCGCGCCACGAGCGGGGTGAGAGGTGAGACTCCCGTGCAGCGCCGCCCTCTACACTTGTACTACATCGGTCGTGGTTTATTAGTCCCCCATTGAATTTGACTGAAGATTTAGCTGACAAAATGTTAGTGCATGTCAACAAAAACTATATCGTTGGAGTCGTATTTGAACATAGTTTTGAATGATATAATTTTAGGTGACATGCATCAGTATTTATCGTACTATATATAATGTTAGTTCAATTTTTGGTGTACTAATCTATAGTAAGGTGCCCGTGCATTGCACCAAAGAGTGAAGTGCATTGATCGGGGAGTTGTTTAATTTGACAAAGGATG
The DNA here is from genome assembly GCF_018294505.1 of Triticum aestivum. Classification (NCBI taxonomy): domain Eukaryota; kingdom Viridiplantae; phylum Streptophyta; class Magnoliopsida; order Poales; family Poaceae; genus Triticum; species Triticum aestivum. The sequence continues at coordinate 591,898,982 of NC_057804.1, read as the reverse complement.
TGGGGGTCATCTCATGTGTAACGGGTATCGATAGGTTTCTTCGGATATTATCTCATCTCTAGAGCTCACAAACATCCGGGTGAAATAGATAAAAAGGTATCTTTTGCAAACAAAAGCGTTCAACTATTCAACCTGCATCTAAAACTTGTGAAGAAATAACAGTTATTGTGCTTTGCAAGAAATGATCTTTAAGAATTAGTTTTTGAGTATCGATTGTTATACATGTTGGCTATAGATGACATGGCACTTTCTTATAGTCAACAGTTGGCTATACTATTAAGTAATATTAACCATGCCCTTATACACCTAGACGGAGGGATTAAATCAGGATGACTTGTAAGGGGGCAGAGGAGATGTAAGAAATGGTTCATCGTAAGTCTTTCACCAGTACTGTAGGAAAAATTCATACATGGAAGATTCTAGACTAAACCATAAACGGATACACTTTTATTCATGCGCGATACTCCAATAGAGCAAGATCATGCATGGAAGTCTCCACATGCTTAGACAGCGGATTACATTGAGCGAAGACTAATGATCAACATTTATCTTGATAATGCGTATTTTTTTAGAAGAACAGGGAGGCTCCTCTCCGGTTCGATTTTGTGATATGAAACCCAAAGTGTCTTACATCAGCTCACTGAGAGGAGCAGTTCAAAGGAAGGACTGCGGCGAAAGCCACTCAAGTTTAATGACAAGCTTACAGAATCAAAAGCGGCAAAGACACGAGCCATAAGCGCCCACACACACACTACATGTTTTCTAAGTGCACTTGATAATGCGTATGTCCAGGTGAACCTCATTGGAGTCCCCGTGCACCGAGTCGGCGGGTAAAGGATGGAACGGATGCCATGGGTTTTCCAAGTCCACATTGGCGGGATAGTCCCAGCTCCCCAGAGTCCAAGTCTGTCCGATGAGGCTGGTGTCGCCGCCCACGTGACCCGGAGGGGTAGTAACATTGACCACGCACCCGTACATCTGCCTCGTGTTGGTGTAAGCGTCAGCGGGGACCCTCCTGACGCACATTAAAGAGACGGGGCGGCGGCCTGCGCGGGCTTCGCCGGTGCTCACGATCAAGAGGAAGACGCTGCCGTCCTCCTCCGAGACTAGCAGGCGGTGGTGATCCTCCAGCGACTCCGGCATGGTGACCGGTAGCACGTGTCGTACCTGATGTTCTCCGCCAAGGGCCAGCACTGACCGCTGCACGCATCCGTGAGGTGATGCACCATGTCCACCGGCGAGCCACAAAACGGCATCGGGCACTCATAGCAGTGGACGAAGGGCTCCTTGGAGGCATCGACCAGGCCGTCCATGAAACGGGAGTGGCTGTAGGGGATGTTGCGCCAGTTGAATATATGAGCAAGTTACTACGAGATTTAATCCGAATAAGCACAAAATAAATCATGACGGCTATAATAGAGATGAAATTAATCATGTGGACTAGCATAGTAGTAGGATACAGAGTAGAAACATGAATTCTACCACGATTTCAAACAGGAAGGACAGAAACACATACGGTGCAACGGGAGCACCACTGTTGGCGTTGAGGTTGTCGCCCATGTCGTTGAGGAAGAGGTTGCCGAGGTCGGGGAAGAAGTCGTCGTCGGTGAAGTCGTGGCTGCCAGCAGTCGCGAGAGTGCGCTCCCCGGATTTCAACTGTGCCCGCCGAATGGAGCGCAGGAGGGAGTCGCTGTAGGGGACGTTGTGGCCGCCGAATGGAGCGCAGGAGTAGCACATGAAGCAGTAGATGGTGTCCTTACTATTACTCCCTAGTCTCTATCTATCTATATCTATATATATCTACTCTTATAGAAAACCGAGTTGGTGACGATGGTATGCCTGCCATCTTGTAATATAGACCGTCCGAGCTATATCTGACGGATAGAAAGCCAACTATGACAATTTTACAAAAGATACCCGCACCTCTCTCCACATTTACTAATAAGGCCTTACCTCGTGCTCCTCCCTATGTCTCTATCTCTACTACTTTTTTTATAACAAATCGAATAGTGTTGCGCCGCCCGCTGCACGCCTGGATGAACACGCCTCCTGGCCTCCATCATCACCAACTGAGTCTTTTATAGGAGTAGGAGTAGAGAAAAAACCGAGTTGGTGATGATGGTGTGTCGTGCAATGCACGAGCATCTTGCTATTTTTTGCATATAAGTCCAAACACCATGTAGACACGGTCTTTGAGCACGGTTCGTAGTCGTTCCATGATCGGGCATTGAAGTTTGTAACTATTTTAGATTAGAATATAGTACTCTTCCGGTGCTAGTAGTATAGCAGAGTCCTACTCTACTACTCTACTCTAGCAAGCTAGGGCATAGTACTGTAGTAGGTACTGTAGGGAGTACCAGTACTGTGATCACTCAAGCAAGTTGTCTGACATCGATATGACCCTACACAGCTGGTATGTGTCTCGTAAGTCAAGCGGCATGCTGTAGTCATCATCACCTGTCCACTTCCTGCAGCACATATTCGCTTCTCCATCTTTGTCCGCACATAATCTCGTCCAAGCTTCCATCCCCGCTAAGGCGCCTCCCCCCTCGTCTGAAACCCAAGCACTAACAATGGTAGAACCGAGCAGCGTCCGCCGAAAGAGTGGCTGGAATTCGCTCCCCACGGAGGTAATCAAGCTCATTGTTTCGCGTGTGGACAATCTCAGTACCATGCCACTCGCCGCGTGCTCGTCGGGGCTGTACCGTTTACTCAAAGCCCTCAGGCCGGAGCTTTTTAAGGCAGCTCCTTGCTTGCTAATGCCGCCTGATCTTCAGAAATGGCGTGTCACGCAGCATAAGGATCGTAGGGTGGCGAGCCTCAACCTCCTTCACTGTGATCTGATCCCCGTCAGCCTCAGCTACATTAACGGTATGTACTGGGTCGGCATGAACACATCTTGGATGGTGCTCGTCGACGGTCGCAGCAGCTGGATGCTCGTGGAGGTCTACGCCCGGTGATTGATCCCCCTTCCTTTGATTAACACTGCACTGCTTTGGCATCGTGGCCCAGAATACTCGGAATCTTACAGTAGCCAACATGATACCAAGTTTGATTTGCTCAAGGTTGTAATCTGCCAAGTGCCCACAAGATCTGCGAATTACAAAAATTTCAGGCTAATTGCGTTCTTCAACCGCGGTCTCGCCTATCTGACAGGTCACTGCGGTAAGTGGATAAATCTGCACGTCCATCACAAGATCATACATCCTCCATGGTTCTCTAATGCCATTGAACACAAGGGCTTCATTTACGCTGTCGACTCCTTCTATGGCTGGACGTATTGCTGGCCTACTCCAGTCATCGCTACAAACGGTTGTTACAGCAGTATGTTACTTTCCTATGATATCATGATGGTTTTCTTATATTACTGTCAACATTTACTGAAAAAATATTCATGCTCATAACATGCTGTTCTTAGGATTGACTAAATCAAGAGCCCTTTTTTATTTGACCCCAACTTGATATGATGTTGTAGGCCGCCTGGTGTCCCTACCCTTCCTAATCCCAGAACCTTTCAAAGAAAAGTGGCATGGCAGTTGTAGGTGGTTCCTGGCTCGATCAGATGACGGCCAAAGATTGATGATCGTTCGCAGGTACCGAACATGTTGTTTCGCGGAATACAATCACAGTCACTGCAAGGTCTTCGAGCAGGATCCCAGCTTCTCTGGGACTTCAAGAATTTTTGACTGGAGGCTTGTAAGTAGCCTTGGTACACGCTCTCTGTTTTTCGGACTGAATTATCCGATTAACCAGGAGATAACCACCGGCAAGGATCATGATGGTAGCGCAATTTCATTCATCAGGAAAAACTATGTGTACACAGCGTACCATGCGTATCTGCATGCACCATACCTTGATATGTGCCGCCACGCTCTGCAGCCCAAAGTAGGAGAGAGGGTCGCAAGTATCAGACTTCGACCTGCTGGCTGGAGTTCCCCCGTCAGGCACCCATCTGGTTCAAGCCGTCAGCCAATCTCCACAGCTTAATAAATAGTAACGTCTAACTGAGCCAGTTAGTTAGATGCGTACACTTGGTGTAGTAGGATCTTTATTTAGTTTGATGCATACACTTGTCCTTTTTTGGTAGCCCTTTTGTAATGATGGCTGATGTTTGGTTTGGAAGAGAGAGTTGCATCTTCACTCTTCTGGCCTGCTTACTGCTTCTGTTGCACCCCCAGCCCTGGTTGTTGTTGCTATTGTTTTTAATGTACAATCAGTAGTATATTTCGTCTGTTGGTTGAATAAATGTGTTGTTAGAACGACAAACACAATGTTTTGGAAGTCGCTGCATGGTTCGATCCTTTAGTGCCCCGTACCATACGTAGCTCATACTATTTTTCGTACGGAACACATTTTCCACTTGTTGATAAGATGTAGCCCACTGATGAAGGCCCAATAGAGAAGCCCATAATTAACTGGAAGGGAGGCTCTCACATGAATCCGGCCCAGGTACGTGCTCATGGTCCCCTAAACATAAATAAGTAAATAAATAAATAAATAAAGCTAAATGCTCATGCACTAGTTCTTTGGGAAAATAGGTAGCCCAGTATTTCTTTTTGAAGAATACCCAAGCTAGGCCTATTTGTTTTCTCCGAATTACTGGGCTGCAAATCTTTCAAGACGAGGAGGGATGCATCCCGTCCTGGCCAAAGAGTATGGTGAATGTCTGTTAAAAGTAATATCAAAAGGGGTTGAAAATTCCAAAAAAATTATAGCAAATGGGATATTAGTTTTTTTTGAATTTTGTTCTTCACTGATATCTTATACACATTTCATTGGATTTAACATGACATAGTACTAACTTATTTTTAAATTTGTTTTAGTATGTCTATTTAATTTTGTATTAAGAATATTTCATTCCCCAACAAAAATTTCCGACATATTTAGTTAATTTTTTGACCCTGGTACTGACCAGAAAATGGCCGGCAATTCTAAAAATGGAAAATGGGCGGCTGACTTGTTTACGCAAGGCTTTGTCAGTGAACACACAATTCTAGCCGCCATGCTTCTTCAATCTCTGATCTTCCTGCTCCAGCCGCCTAAACTAGCGCCGGCGAGACTGCCTGCTCCCTCCTCTTGTGGCCCGCTGTGATGCCGCGCAGGCTTCCCCGGCCCACCCTACTCCCTCCGCTGGCCTGGCCACACGCAATCAACTGCCTCCTTATTATGCGGAAAAAATGATTCCTCCCACTGACATCTGGGGTGCACCGGTTGGGAGGCTGACCTGTGGGCCTACTACGTTGATGCGTACGTAGGGCTTGTCAACTTAGTCAACAAATGATTCTAGCAGCAGTAACCGTTGGATTTGAATCGAACGGTCCTGCTGCTTATTCAATCGCTGCTCTTCTTGCACCAGCCGCCCAAACCAGTGCCGGGGAGACCACCTACTCCTGCCTCCAGTGGCCGCATGTGCTGCCGTTGAGGCCTCATCGCCCCCTACTACTCCCACCGCTAGCCAGGCCCTGCGGCGACGGCAGCCTCACACCGCAGCCGAACCAGTGAATCCTCGTACTCCTCTCCCCATGGGCATCCACTGCCGCGTCTTCCCCAGCTCCGTGTCGTCCCCTTCCTAGGCCTCGCCGTCGTCCACCGCCTTGGTGCTCTCAGCGCGGCATGGTCAATGTGGTCAACGACATTCCATTGGAAGAGTACTGTACATGGAGAGGCTGACAGCTGGGTCCACGGCCACAGCCCAGTTTTTTTGTGATTTCCAAGTAAGTCGCTTTGTCAGGCCTGTTGGGTTGCAAATCTTTCAAGATGAGGAGAGCTTTCATTCGGCTGGCCGAGAAAATGGCGCATCAGTAATGAGAAATGGGTTGTACATTTTTCAAACACATCAAACCGGCAATTAGTTTCAAATATCTTTTTTTTCTTTCGAGATTTTAAACTACATTAATTTTTATGCGTGGAGAATTTGTTGGATTTTATATTGATATACATTTATTTTTAAAATCAGTTTGAATGTGAGTCGAAATTTTTGGGATTAAAAACAGTTTGGACCGCACCGAAATATGCAAAATTTCGTATAAGTTTTTAACTGTGGCCACAATATGGGCTGTAATGCTAACAAAAGGAATATGGGATCCAAAAAAACCTTAAGAATTAGCAAATGGACTGTAAATTATTTAAAATAATGGCAGATGGGCTGTATGCTGTTTTCCACAGAATTGAGGCTTTCCTAAAAAAAAGGTTGACGCACAAGCAGTGAATGTTGGATGGCCATCCAACGGCCGTCATGCTTCTTCAATCTCTGCTCTTCCTGCTCCAGCTGCTCAAACAAGTGCCGGCGGGACTGCCTGCTCCCTCCTCCCCGCGGCCGGCTCTGACAGCTCGGACCCACCAGCTATATCTTCGTACGCAAGGAAGTGCCTCCTTATTACGCACAAAAAAAATGAATACTCCCCCTGTTGGCTGGGACCCAGTATAGTGGTAGGCTGACTTGTGGGCCTACTAAGTTGACGGGGACGGAGGGCTTTGTCAACTTAGTCAATATGCACGATTCTAGCTCCAGTGACTGTATGATGTCCATCCAACGGCCGTAGTGCTTCTTCAACCTCTGGTCTTCTTGCTCCAGCCGCCCAAACCTGCGCCGGTCGTGCCTCGTGCTCCTGCCTCCCGTGGCCGGCTATGATGCGCGGAGGCCTCACCGCCCCTACTACTCCCACCACTGGCCATGCCATCCCTCTACTCACCCACACCCCCTGTTATTCTGCGGCGACGGCAGCCTCACCCTCGTACTCCTCTTCGCGTGGGCATCCAGTGCTGCGTCTTCCCGGCTCCGCATCGTCCCCTTCCTAGGCCTCGCCATCGTCCACCACCGTGGTGCTCTCGGCGCGGCATGGTCAATGTGGTCAACGACTGACTTTGTGACACTCTAAAATTTTTATTTGGTTTTTATCAAAAATTTTGTGGTTTTTGAGGAGAGGCCTTTTTTTTTAAATTTTTCTTTTTCAGAAAAACCTTCCACTTAAAAACTTCCTTTGCCTTGGCAAGGATTTTTTTTTTCAAACTTTGGTGTTTGATCTTTTGGAACTTCCTCTCTGTTGGTTCTCTCTCAAATTTATTTTGGGAGTTTTAATTTGTTTTATTTTAAAATGAAGCTCTATGAAAATTTGGGGATTTTCATATCTTGGAACCACCCTTGACTTTGCATTGTTCCCATGTGGTAAAACCCTCCAAAATCTCCCCTACACCTTGTGATCAACCTAAGTTCTCTGTCCCAGCTAATCCAAACAAGTTTTGGATTTTATTCTAATTATTTTCCCTCTCAAATCAATTCTGAAAATTATCTTGAGCCCAAATGATTTTCAAAGCAAGTGCCATATTGCATTTGAGTTTTGACCTCAAACCAACTCCCCTGGATAGTCCTTTGTACCCACAACCCAGAACCATCTTGATCCACTCCTTCTCTTTTCAAAATTTTCAAAATTCAGCCTCTGCAAGTTTGGACCAGATTTGCCAAATTTGATGAAATTCATATCTACACTACTCCCCGTGCAATGAGAAGCCACTCCACCAAGTATCAGCTCAAGGAAAAATCCCTAGATGCCATTTTCATTCTGTCGAACACCTTGCGGGCACTGGTACTGTTCAAAAATTCAGAAAAGTTCAGATTCAGTGTCGTGTGCGTTCGTCAGTTCCTCTCACGCGCTCACAGTGCCTTTGGCACGTTTCTCTCCGCCTCTTCCTACTGTCTGGAGCACCACACGCTCACTTGGCCTCTTCCTGGCGTCGGCGGCACGATGGCCCGCCCTCGCCGGAGTCTTCCGCGGCGTCGGGACCTCCCGTGGCGGCTGACAGGGGGCAAGAACGGCGGCTCAACGCCGTTCCGCGCCGCCCAGCGCTCCCTGGCTCTCCGCGTGGCCTCATGCACGCCAGTGCACGCCCGTGCACCGCCACCGCGACCGGCAAGCACAGGACACGCTCCCTGCCGCCGATGGGCCCGCGCCGCCCCGTTCTGTCGAACTCCCTCCTAAGCACCGATCTCCAGCACGATTAGCACCAAAACGGACCCAGTAGACTCCCACGACGGCGCTCGACTCCCTAATCACCCCCGACCGAGCACTGCGCCACCGTAATCGCTCGCCGGAGACCCCGTTCCCGGCAACCGCCTCGGGCCGCCTATAAAAAGGGCCCCCGAGCTCAACCTCGTGCATGCCTCATCCCCACTCCGCACCAGCGCCACGCCAGGCCACTCGGAGGACCTCGAGGAGGTCTCCTCCCCCAACTCCGGCCGCCCCGATCCGCCTCGGCCGCTACCTCGATTCGCTCCGGTGAGGCCGTCTCCGGCGCCCAAACCCCGTTCGTTACCCTCTCTAGCTACCAGGAGCATAACCCCCTCCTCAATTTAACCCTTGCAGCCCTCTCCAACGAGCCCCTCGACCACCGAGCCGCCGTCCGCCGGAGCAAAGCTCGCCGTCGACGTGGTGCTCGCCGACCGCCTCCACCACCATCAACCGACGCGGAAGGGTGCCCTGAGCACGGAGGTACCCTCCGATCTCTCTGCCTCGCCGTGGATCGCCGCCGGCGACCACCGCGGCTCTCGGGCACCGGCGAACTCTGCCGCCCCGTTTGAACATTTGAACCTGACGAGTGGGACCCCACTGTCAGCCTCTCTGCCCTTTCTATCGAACCGTTTTCTGGAAGCGCCTTCGGGCAAATACGTCTTTCCTCTGGGCTGGCGTAATCGCTACCGAAGCGCTTTCTGTTTTTATAAACTAGCCCCTAGAAAACTTCTGTTTCATTACAGATGAATCCCTGGACAAAAACCTTTATAACTTTTAAACAGAAAAGTATTTTTGGTTGATTCTTTTTCTGTTCTCTTTAAAATTTTGTCTAGTTTTTTATCAGATTTATTTGGAAAATATTTGGTATACTTTCTGTGCACTCCTTGGTATTCACGATAGCGCATATATTTTCTTTATACCGTAGATACCGAAGGAGGTGACGGAGCCGCGAACTTCACCGAGCTAGGCTCCGACTACTCTGAACCAGGCAAGCATGTTTGAACTTTTGATATGACGAGTGTCTTGGCATGTTTTGCATTTAGTTAGTTTCATGGCATGTTGATAAGCATATCGATGAATGTCATTTTATGCGATAATGAGGTAAGTGAGTTCGATGATCCATAAGTGGATGGATGTGAGTATGAATGGCCATGGGTTGGCATGAAAATGGGTGAGATGGTAGTGTTGTAGCATGCCAGTCTCATGCCGGACTATGTGACTTCAGTGTCAAACTGTGTCGGTCCAGTTCCTCTCATTTTCTTCCCTGTACTACCACATGTTTTCCGCAAGGAATATGATTTAGTAAGTTGCAAACCGCTTTTCTGGTACACACCAAAAGGAGAGGCCGTGATGATGGTTCCATGGCCCTGGATTAAAGCCAGTCATCCGGTCAGGGTGCATGGGTGTTTCCGGTTGGGACCGAGAGGGGGGCACCCCTTAGAGCGCGCGTATATAAATTTGATCCCATGCTATTCGAGGTTGTGATCTCCCCGTCTCAAAAGTTTTTCTTGGACGATGTCTAGGGTGATTCCTAGCATCGAGAGGTAAGGATGGGTGTGTACTGGTTAGCTGTGTTTTCTTCCAAAATACCGTAAACGGAACTAGTCCTTCGTGACTACGGAAATCCGTTGGCTGTGGGAATGATTTTGTACAAACTCTGCAGAGTCATATATCCCTCCAAATCATCTATTCCATGTCCAAATTCGTATTATCTTGTCTAACAATGACAGTTTTGATGACAGAGACCCCGGTGATTCGCATGAGTGCTAATTCCGGTTAAATGAATATTCTTGTGGATGGACTAACCCATTTATTCTCATGAATTAAATGTTTATTATGAGTATTATTTACTTGTGAATCAAAGCCCTTTCTGTGATGTCGCCCCGACGTCCGACTGTGGCATTTCTTTTGAAGCCCTTTCTGTGATGTCGCCCCGACGTCCGACTGTGGCATTTCTTTTAAAGCCCTTTCTGTGATGTCGCCCCGATGTCCGACTGT